>NC_061116.1:48788985-48814664 GCF_002878395.1 Capsicum annuum
ACCTATCCTTGAGTGGAAGGGTAGTATTTCAGCATTCAGAGGTCAGCTTTCTTCCTACCTACGGGTTAGGAAAATGATGTCTATGGGATGTATCTATCATCTTGTTTGATTAAGGACTCTAGTTTTGAAACTCCCAATCTTGAGTCAGTTATAGTTGAGAGTGAATATTCAGATGTCTTTCCTGAAGATCTTCTCGGAGTTCCTCCTAAGAGGGAGATAGACTTCAGCTTTGACCTTCTTTCAGATACTTAGCCCATATTTATTCTGCCATACAGAATGGCATCAGTAGAACTCAACGAATGTGATATTTCAAAAATAGCTTTCAAAACTCGATACGGTCATTTCAAATTCATAGTCATGTCCTTTGGTCTTACCAATGCCCCAATGTCTTTCATGGACTCGAAGAACTGTGTATTCAACTAGTACTTGGACATATTCATCATAGTCTTCATAGATGTCATTTTTGTCTACTCCCGCAGTGAGCATGATCATGCAGACCATCTCAGAAAAGTGTTATAGATCCTCAAAACCCATCAGTTATCATGATATCTATTCATGTACTACATGTCACCTCTATGATCATCACTCATATTCGTGCACATTAGTGAGAATCATGTACGCTCATAGTTCCTTGTATAAGGAGTTTCAGTTCACTCCATGTTACGAATCATGTCCCATGAGTACAGAGACTTTAGAATTAAGTAATGCAACTCATGACTCATGAACTCATGTCATGCTTTACAGTATCCTTAGCCCACATAACTCATGCTCCACTTTGAATGATCATACAAACTCAGATTATGTCACGTATACCCTTAGTTTAGATCCCTCGGTGAAATCTATGGTGTTGATGCTCTATCCCTCAGTCCTCAGTTACAACGTCAATTCAATAATCAATATTCAGTAAAAGACTCAAATAGTCCTGCAGAACCATGGCTTTTAGCTATCAGTTACTTAGTCATCAGAATTTAGTATTAGTCTAAACCTCAATTATCGGTATTCAGCTAAGAACCCAATATTTAGTTCTAGTATAAGTCCAGTTGCAGTATTAGTTATAGTGACAGCTCTAGTTCAGTAATCAAATCAGAAACTCAGTCCATATCCAGGTTTGCTTAACTATAGCATACGGTTATTAGCTATTCAGTTATTAGTATTTCAGTACCTCAGTTTACAGAATGTTTCCGAATCATGTTATACGCTTGGTCTTACATCCTTAAGATAATACAGTTTTCACTCATTCATGCTCAGTTATCTTATGTTATCCAGTCAATCATTACCTTTTACGCATAATGCTCTATAGTTTCAGTCTAGTTATTCAGACTAAGTATAGTTCAGTCTTACCTGCCCAGTATTCAGCTATCAGCCATGCAGTTAATCAGATAAGTTAGTATGTTTATGCATTCGTGCTCAGCACCCATGTGAATCTTTTCAGTAGTCTAATATGATGTGTTGTACTAAGGCAGAGAGTATAGTAGAAGGAGTATTCGAGGGATATATCTAAGCCTAAAAATTTTAGATGCAGTGCATAAGGCTTAGTCACTCTATTTTAGATGATGCTTCATAGGCATTACCTCCTAGTATAAGAATCCCAGCCATGTGGTGATCCTCTATTCAGATGTCCTGCTCAGACAAGGCCAAGATTTTCTTTCTCCCTACAGTCACTAGAACACTGTAGAAAGAGTGTCATAGAAATACTCCAGTTAATTATAAGTTTTTAGTATGATTTAGTACGCAAAGCCATCAATTCAATTTAGCAGTTAGACAAACAAGTTCGTATGGTGTGGCTTCCTATTTTTCCATCTAGTCGCACTATCCGAAGTCTCATGAATGTAACTATTCAAAGATGGATCAACCAGGTAGTTACATGTCCAGCTCAATTCATGTATCATGCCTTAGTTTCAGAATCCAGATATTCATCCACAATTCAGTTCGTAGTTGCCTTGTGCATCACCTCAGTTTCGTCATAGCTAAAAAAAAGAAAAATCAGCCCAACATTCTTTAAGGGACATAGTTTCCCAAGGGGGAGATACACTATAATCCCCTAAACTTTCCTGACATAAACATGCCACTCTCTCTTTACGTAATGAAACCATTTTGGAGTAGTGGGTACCCATAGGTTGACCCTCTATCTCCAATCTTAGTCATAAGCCACGTACTCAATGGATCAATTTAGTTCACAATAGTCAATCTATGTCACATATTATAGACATAGTTATGTTCTTATGTTCTTGTTCATGCGTGTTCAATAAAGGATCTCGAGTTGACATCAAATAAAATTTAGTATTTTGAAAATCTCTCCCATGAAGGGAGTGAAGGGATTTGGCAAGAAGGGTAAACTCAGTCCTCGTTATGTCTATCCCTTTGAAATTCTCAGTTGCTTAGGTAAGATCTAGCTTTAGTTCATCCAGTGTTTTATGTCCACTTGCTAAAGAATCACATAAGTGATCCAACAGTTGTAGTCCTAGTTGAGGGCGTAGATATTCAGAACAGTCTCTCGTATGAGAAAATTTCAGTTGAAAATTCTTGACTATCAGATTCGTAGACTGAGGAATAAAGAAGTCCCTCTAGTTAAAGTTCTTTGGTGGAATCAATCCATTGAGGGAGATGCTTGGGAAGTAGAAGCAGATATGTGGACCAAGTATCCTCACCTCTTCTCCTCTAATTCAGACCCAGCCCAAGGTAATATTTCCTTAAGCTCATTCAGATTATGGTTCAAATTTCAGTTACAAACAATGCTCAATTTTTGTTTCAAACTTGGTATCTTTACCCTTAAATGTTCAGTCGCATGTTCATGAGTCAGTTCAGTCATGTATTCACGTATCAGACATGCATGATCAGCTTATCAGTACTCTATATCATGCATTCATATATCAGCTCAATCATAAAACCATGCATCAGATATGCATGATCAGTATGAATCACAGTAATATCAGTCATATAGACATGTTTTAGATGTTCACGTCCTTTAAGTAAGTTCATTCTATCAGAAATCTTAGCTTAGTCAGTCCTATTCGAGGATGAATGTTCCCAAGAGGGAGATATTGTAATACCCCAAGAATCCCAACCAATAGTAGAACCTTGCTTCAAGCGCATGAGAAATAAATTATAGTGATTTGGTAGTTTTATAATCAAGTTATATGTATATTAAGGCCTCAAATACGTCCTAGCTATTAGACAAATTAAAACATCCCTTACCAATTGAATTCTTGAGAAGGATATTGTCATAGTCAACTTTACATAAGCATATCTTTTGTTATACTGTGAATTTTTGAGCTCATGACCAACCAACAAATAGATAATTGAATTAGCTTTCCAATGATGCCAATTTCCCCAAAATCCAGTATCGGAGTAAAACATTATGGACATTTTACTGAAAGTTATCAGAACTACCCAGGTGCGACGGGCAGGTTGACGATCGTCGATCTAGCGATGGACCATCATCTAAACCATCACAGCTAAGGCAATAAATTAATCTTCTGGTTAAGCTGCGAAGGATAGGTTGATGGACTATCAAACTTGCGATGGACCGTTGCCCAAGCCTTCACTACTAAAGTAGTGAGTCCCTATTCTGGTCCACGTGCGACGATCAGAATGACGGATCGTCGAGCCAGTGATGAACCATCACAGGTCCCGTTTAGAAATTTAAAGCCATTTTTAAAAGGGTATTTGGGTCTTTTTCCACCCATCTTAACCCCTAATTATAGCAGACAATAGGTCATAACTTCATTATTCATTCATAACATCCAATTAGGGTTTCTCTCAAAGATCAATCCCCAAGAATAACAAACCCTAGGTGCTTAATTCCAAGTTAATAATTCAAGCTTTCCTCCATAAATCTTTAAGAAATCATCTACCCAGATATGTCAAGTGTTCATTCATGGATTTCTTTCATCCATGACGCCCAAGAATACAATTTTACATTATAAATTGTGATATTTATGTTGTGGATTGATTACAATCATGTTGATGTTGTGTATGATGCCCAAGTTGGAATCCTTAAATGTGTTTTCATTAATTTATGCTAGCATGTGTATTGAAATCTACTAAATTGTGTTGATTTATGCAACCATGATGAATTAATTTAATGCCCAAGCCTAAGATTATAGTTATGCATGCTAGGTGTTTGATAAAATACCTAAGAGTATAGGAAACATTCCTTATGACTTAATTATGACCAAAATAATGAACTTATGTTTCACCCTTAAGTTCAAATGACTCTCATGTTATTGTTATGCTTTTTGGTGGATTGATGTAATGCTCATGAGATTAGGCTTATGAAATTATGACATGTTTACATGCACTTCTATTCATGTGTGAGCTTGTGGCATGAAAATACTTCATGAATATCCCCAATGATTGTACTATGAATTGTTGACTATGGTCATGTGTCAAGAAGTGTCATGTCTTGTAAGTTTTATGCTATTGAGTCCTGGGGGTACTTGTACCCGATAATTTTTCTGTGTTCCTAAATCCAGTGTCATGTCTTAAAGATAATCTCATTCAAGCCATGTTCATTAGAATTCAGTCAGTCTCATGACTTAGAAAAACTCAGTAATCTCAGTAATCTCACAAATCTCAGTAATCTCAGTCAGTTATCAAATCTCAGTGATACTTCATTAGTTAACAGAACTCAATAAACTCAGTCGAGTCAGTTTAGTATAATTAATTTAGTGTCTAGTCAGATGAGAGTAGGATTCAGCACTGAGTGAGCCCAAGGATGGGAACTCACCTTTGAGTAGAGGGTGTGATTCTTAGAAAAAATCCTTGCGCGTCTGAACTATATAGCTAGCATAGGTTGAGACATCTAAACCATTATATGAGGGTTGATGAGGTGGCTTAACCTATTAGATGAGGGTCCCATCATTCTCCTTAGTGTACCTGTTAGATGAGGGATCAATCACAACTTGTCCTTACTAGTGGTACGGTATTGACACCCTTCCAATTAGGGTTATAGATTGGACCCCAACTCAGCTATAATGCTTTATTTGGGGCATGTTGATTAGATGACTACTTCCAACAGTTACAGTCTCAGTCTCAGTTCAGTAATAAAACTTAGATAGTTCTACAGAATTCAGGACTGTCAGATACAGTCACCTAGTTCAGTACGAAACTCAGCTAGTTCCATCAGCAACAGGACTATCAGAAATAGTCATTCAGATAATAGTATATGAAATATATGAAACTTATGTTATCAGTATTCAGATTTAGTGATGTCATGATCTCAGTCACAGTTCACATATTCATGCAAGTATTCTCACGTTCATGTTATTCAATCAGTTAGTATTGTTCATGCATATAAACCCCTTCCATTCAGCCTACCTTACTTGCATACCAATACATTCAATCGTACTAACATATTTACGCTTTGGTGTTTTATACCATAAGTTTAGAAGCACGAGTTCCAGAACATCCTTAGTAGATCAGTCATTCAACGAACAGACTAGTAGTGAGCCCTCCTTATTCGAGGATGCTATTATTTGACTATTTCATTCTTTCAGTACTTAGTTTTAGTTTATTTTAGCAGTTGGAGTTAGTTGGGGACATGTCCCATCAACTCCTTAGTCAGATAGTTTTGAGGCTTTCAGACGAGCATGTTCAGACAGTTATTGCAGTTGTTTTGGTATTGATATACCATTTACCCAGATGTTATGTTTTATCATATTTTTGAACCTTATGGCCTTTAAACCTTTTATTTTGCATTTATACAGTAGGTTATGCAGTGCTCAATTACAGATGTCAATCATGGGTTAGCTTGTGGTTCTTCAGGGTCATGAGCACCGTGTGGCATTCCGGATACCTGATTCGGGGCTTTACAATTCTAGAGCTTCAGTAGATGCTAGAGCATCACTGCTAGATATTATTTGACAAAGTAGATGCTAGAGCTTTAGTTCGGTACTAAACAGTACATTATTTATTGCAGATATTCCAAGGTTCAAGCGCTTACAGAAAAAGCAAAAATTAGATCCGTCGGTATCTATATCACATGGTAATGAATCAGCACCTTCTTTTCAAGATAAAACAAATCTATTAAACTGAGGGTCTATTAGAAAAAATCTATAGAGATAGCGGTGAGGTCTGTATATATTTTACCCTTCCCAAATCCCACCTGTGGGATTTCACTGTGATATTGTTATTGTTATTTGTTTGCTAATAGAAATTATCTAGTTTATGGGAGAATAACTTTTAAATTTCAAAATCTTCTTCAAAAATGTTTATGAGTCATTGATTTCTCTTTAAATTTTCAAATCTGAGGAAAGTACAATATTTGGAACTGAAGAGAAAATGTTGCAGATGCACAAAAATACGCATGAAAGTGTTAGTTTGAGATGAGACATTGTATGTTTAACATTACCATTGTGATTATTCATTTTAAAAATACACGTGTTGAACAAAAATACACAATATTTGGTGTTCTCTTGCTGCTAATTGTTACTAATAGCTACTCCCTCTATCTGAAGTTACGTAACATATTTTTCTTTTATCTCGTACAAAAATATTTCCTTATTTTGAAAAAATGTGGCAATACAAGGAAACAAATGAATCATATCGATGATGTTTTTAGTTGTATGCAGATATAAATATTTTATAATAAGGCTTGAAAGTTTATCTGGTTGACTTTTATACTTTGCATTTTTATGTATCCCAGTGATGCATCTATTGGACCTATTTCACCCATGGATGCAAGGAGATCACATGATGATAGTGACCGTAATGACAGTCGTTGATTTCATTGTAAATTGTATTGGATATTCAATTATGATGATGTAATTGTGTGGTTGAAGTAAATCTTAGAGTAATGAAGGTTTTGTGTTTAAATTTGATTTTGAAGTTTGAAGATACTAGTTAATGTTTAAAATTTGGAGTTTGAAGATGTTAATGTTGAAAATTTAATGTTCAATGTATTTTTGATATGTTTGTCAATTACAATATTTAATTAGTCATGTTGTGTTAATGATATATGAATTGAACAAATATTGGATTATAGGTTATGCCTAAAGGAACAATTAAATTTGAGCGTAAATTAGAATTTATAATTAGTTATTGAAAATTGATGGGCCCCACTAAATTAAAAAAAATGCAGAGGTTTTAAACCGCCGCAATTTTTTAATAAAAATTTATTATAAAAAAATTCAATTTAGAGTAATGGGGTCAACCGCCATAAAATAACTGCCACAAATTAATTATGGCGGTCAGAAAAAAACTGTTGCAAATTGATTGTGATGGCTCGTATTGTGGGAGTTTTGGGAACCTCCATAATTGAAATTTGTAGGGTTTTAAAAACCCCCGCAGACTTTAAAAATAGCCCTCGTAATTTGACTCATTTTTTGTAGTGCAATGTCTGAATCTTTCAAACCTTTTGTGATCTAAGCAGACATCACTAGACTAGAACTATAGGTGAAACAACTAGTCTAGCAAGTAACACATTAGTAAGTGGTGCCACAATAGTTGTTGGTTGTGCCCTTAGATTTTGAAAACCTAGAATAGGAACCTACCCTGGAAGTTGAACATGCTCTCTAATCTGTGAAGTATTTGGTGTACTAGGTACCAGTAAAACCCTAAGGGGTTAGGGAAGATCCCACTCCCCCTGGATTATAAGTGGGCTCAATATGATTAATCAGCTTGGGAGAGGATGCTCTAGCATGTCCTCTTGCTGGAGCCACTCCTCATGCCCTGCATGTACCATGTTCTCGGTCTTAACCCGTGTACCCTGACTAGGTCTCCTGCACAGAGTTCTAGCTCTGCATCACCAATAACTTCTAATCGAGTTCTCACCATCTATATAGGAAGATAGAGATATAATTTCAAAACACCGAGTATGAATAGCACGCACGATAGGAATCAAAATGGAGTATTTTCTTAAAATTGACTCATAATCTCCTATAGATATATATGGACATCAATGTATCAATATGTAGAACTCTATAAGATGTTTTTCTCTTTACTAATAAGAGTGGTGAATCAGTGCTCTAATACCAATTTGTCATGATCCAAAATGTGAGGTCATGATCGAAACTACCCCAACCTTCATAGGTAATCCCAACACCAAACATGAAATAAATGTGGAAAAGAAAACAAATAAGAGAGTATGATATGAGACTTTAGAATGAAGTTAAATATGATACAATATCAAGAAACCTTTAGAAACATACATGTGCAAATATCCCAGAAACTAATTCCATAAGTAACGAACAACTCTAAAACTGACATAAGTATAAATACATATCCAACTATATTTGAAAGTACAATAAAGACAAGGAAACATAGATGAAGTCAGTAACTAGCTCCGAACTGGGAGATCACCATTACTTTGAATAGCTATCAATGCTGCACAATGTTGGTAAAATTAAATTGGAATTTTCACCAAAAGAGTATAGAAAAGTAGGAGTGATTATGGTCCATTTATACTCATTAGGCATCATAAGTCAACCAAGAAATGTATATAACTTATCATATAAAGAAAAAAATGAGCAATGCTTCTACATGCTATAGAAAAGTTCCTAATAATGGATCAATCGATACAACTCCTAACAGTGTAATAATAATACAATTTTAACAATAGAAAAAGAAATATCAACACAACATATAAAAAAGTCCAATCCAAGATATCATTCAAATAAAAAAGATGAAAAGTGGTATAACACAATGATAATGAAAAGTGGTATAACACAATGATATGATATGTATGCAGTACTCAAGTTCTTACCTTGTATTCACACTTTGAGCCTAGGCTTCTAGGAGAGGACATATATAGGTGGTTCTCGACTCGTAAACTAATCATAATCTCATCAATCACTTTACCGGCACTTTTATCAGCTAATAGTAACAACATACCAAGTAAAATAAAGTGTATGCAAGTTTTACTACTACCTTCGAGAGGTTATTTATGAAAGACCCTCATCTCAAGTATAGCAAATCCAAGTACAGACAAAGCAACACGGTGCAATAACATGGAAATACGAGACATGTAGAACTACCATAAAAAATAAAATTCAACCACAAGGTAGTGTGATAATTAAAAAAATGACAACAAACACAGATATCTATGGATAAACCCTATACTACCACACTACGAATAGTGCACAACAACACTTTTACCCAACTAACCTTTTAATCTAATGTGTGTCCTTCATCCCCCTATTTAAGGATATGTCCTTGATAACCTGAATATGTGTCATGACCTATCGAATTACCTTGTTCTAATACTTTTTCAGCCTACCTCTACCCCTCTTCAAACCTATAATATCCAACCTCTTGCACCTCTTTATTGGGTCATTTAAATCATGCCTTATTATTTGTCCAAACCATCTCTATATTTCTTTCCTCATCTTGTCAACCATGAAGGCCACTCTCACCTTATCTTGAATATCCTTATTCCTAATTCTATCAAACCTAGTATGCCTATATATCTATCTCAACATCCCTATTTCTACGACATACATCCTTAGAAAATATGGATGTTTGACAAGACAACATTTTAACCCATACAAGAACGTCGGTCTAACCACCACTTTATAAAACTTACCTTTAATTTTTAGTGGTATCATCTTATCACACGGGACTCTGGAGAAAAGCCTCTACGTCATCCATAGCATACCAATATGATGAGTGGCATCACCATCAATGTTCCCACAACCTTGGATAATAGAAAAAAGATATTTGAAATTGGCGCTCATATGGAGAGATTGTGTTTATATTTCCATTCCATCCTCTTATAACCCCTCACTAAATTTGTACTCCAAATACTTTATTTTGGACCTTCTCCCTTTAGCCTTCAAAGTTTGTCTCCATATTTCTAACCTATCATTCACTCTGCTATGTATCTCATCAATCATTGTTATATCATCTACAAATAACATACACCAAGGCACTTTATCTTGAATACGTTGTGTCAATATATCCATCACTATAAAAAAGGTAGAATAGACTAAGAGTTGATCCCTGGTGAAACCTCAATTCAATAGGGAAATGCTCGAAGACCCTACTTACCTTTCTAACCAATATTTTTGCTCCATCATACATGTCATTTATCTCTCTAAGGTATGACACTGGCACACCCTTAGCCTCTAGGCATATCCAAAGGACCACCCTTAAAACTTTGTCATAAGCCTTATTTATGTCAATGAACACCATATGCAAGTTTTGCTTCTTTCCCTAATATTTTTCCATCAATCACCTCACCAATTGGGTGGCTTCCATAGTATATCTCCCTAGCATGAATCCAATTTGATTCTCAAAATGGCCATACCATTCTTTACCTTTACGTCTACCATATACTTATAAACTTTCGTAGTGTGAACCTACCACCAACTTAATTGACATCATAAAGGGCCTAATTTTTCACTTGTTACTCCAGAATAGCTATTGGTATCAAGGGGTAGCCTACAGGTACTAACTGATATACAACTAAAGATGTCATTAGATGCTGAGTTAAATTGGAAGAACCGCCAGGTTCAGAACCCAAAATCTTAAATGTTTGAAAAGCCCCCTCTGTATTTTGTGCAGAAAAATTATGTAAAGGATCCAGTCTATAGCCATCAGGTTCCTTAAATACTTAATTAGCGTAATGTTTATATTTCTTACATCCCAATAAAATTTTCAAATACCAAAGTAGAAGGCACCAGAGAATTCCATGAGAGATGAGTAACTATACACGAGAAGGGAAAATTAGTGTTAAACTACAAATTCTTTTCTTTAATCTCTTCTAGAATAATCTATGAAATGTTCAACTTTAACTTATCCATAAAACATATTAATATGCCTGCATTTGGTAGCATCTAGTATATCTTTATTGGCAGTTGGTGCTATGTAATGTCGTACTATAGACCACTAAGATTTGGTAGTGAAGTGGTTCTGCTTATAGTCAAACCATTGACGTAAATTGATTTCTCTTTATCTTTTATAATATAGTCTGCCAACCACTTGTAATCTAGCTGTTTGTCTTTGGTACTCAGATTCTTGACCTTTTCCAATAAGCTATCTGATAATCATAACTTGAGGTCTCATCAGCTAGCTTAAAAGCATTACCAAACCAGTTTTTAGAAATAGCCTTCACTAAAATGGCAATTTATTTGCCCTACACTTTCACCATGTTGAGCCTGTGTTGATTTCTCATATATTTCTTCTTCCTTAAAAAATCATATTCTTGATCATAGTTGAATAGTTGGCATACAACTCTAGCTCTATCTTTGATCTATAATTGCAACCTTGATTTCCTTGCCTAAAGTTTCAATTGTCTTGGTTAGACCCTTGTCCATTAAATTGAAACCTTACCACCTGGTTGTCTAGATACTTAGCTTTCTCCTCAGAGTCAGACTCATCATGCCTTGGTGCCTTACCTTGAGAACCAACTATGTTTATTTCTTCTAATTCTTGGGATACTTTAAACTGATTAGTGAAAAAGTTATTCTCCATTCTTCATTATTCTACCTTTTTAGTGATTGGATTACCTAACACTCTCTGATTTTAAGATTCCCTAATAATATAAGTACATGTAGGCACATCTGCATCTGTAATATGCCAACCCCAATTGGTCTTAGTGATCCAATCAAGAATATCAAAAGCTTGATCTCAATACAACCTCATAAACACCTCACCATTGATAATGTCTACTATAGCCTTATTGATGGAATTAAAAGCTCTATAAAAGATCTCAAGAAAGTTCCAGCCCGATATTCTATGGTTAATTTTGCAGCTTCTTCTTAAATCTTAACCAGGTCTTATATAACACCTTTAAATAGAGCTGTCTAAAGTTATATATCTCATTTTTTAACTATAGCATATTTTTAGGTATGAAGAATCTATCCTAAAACTGATTCCTCAACTTATTTCATGTAGTGATAGATATACATGAAAACTCTATCAACCATAATATTATTTTTCCTATTAAAGAGAAAGGTAAAAATATAGTCTAATAACCTCTTGGATAACTCCAGGTAGATTATGAGAATTTCAAATCCTTATAAATTCATCACTTGCATGTTTGTATCAGCAGTAGCAAGACCTATATACCCCCTTTAAGTTCAGCAATTGTATCATAGCATTGGTGATGTCAAATTTCATTCTAGGAGCCAATGCTGGTGGAATAATAGCACCTATCTTAATCATCTCAAGAAATTATAGCTCATTCTCTATATCATTGAACTGAGAAACATATGGTTGTAGAGACTAATGCCCCACATAACAATACATGCCCAAACACTCTTTTAGAATCAAGTCTGTGAACACTACTTTGTTAATCCATCATGGTTCCTACAAACTTAGTTGTGGTATTTAGTTACTCATAATTGCAATTTGACAAGAAGAATTATGATAATAAAGAATAATTATGAACTTACAAGAATAAGATGAAAAACTCCAAATTCTCACTTGGAATTAAAATGCTTAAAATTGATGTTTGTGAGTTCAAGAACAAGAATATGCCTTGAAAACTTAGAATAATGTCATAAAATGTGAACTTGTATAAAAGACCTAACAAGAGTATTTATAGACTAATAAAAACCTATCCTAAACACACAAGGATTTACTAAGTTGGTGCCTCAGTTGAAGGAACCTCAAATTGTAATTACATCCCATGATCGTCCTGATTGTGGTTTTACTCTTAAGTTTTACCTTCTTTAGATCATGATTGGTACGTGTAATTCCCCTTACTATTCTTAGCTCAGTTCATCTTCTTGCTGTATCATAAGGGTCTTAAGGCCTAAAAATTTCACTAAGTTTTGGGGACTTAGTTATTCTATAAGGCTTCTAAACTTAGAGGATTCTTAAATTGGTCTTCCCGACCCAGAGATATTGGTTGTAGAGTTAATTCATGTTCAAGGGTATAAGGAACATGTCTCGAAGAAGTTTTGGATTTTTTGGGTGGAGTTTGGGTCATGTTTGGATGACAACACCAGTAGGTTATCATGATAAGCCCACATTGCAATGTTATTCTCGTCATCATGCAGACTACCTCATAGTTCCGGAAATGCACTACCATAATAAGACCGCATTACGGTCATCTTGTTATGCCAAATTTTGAATTTAAATGAGTAGGCGAAAATTGGGTATTGTTTTCCTCAACCCAATCGTTCATAACACGACTAGGGCATCAGTTAAGGAATAATTTTAGCCTTCCTTTCCAATTATCCTCCTAATAAAACCATTTTCTTTCCCCAAGAACACAAATTCAATTCCTTTATCCCCAAGAAATCAAGAAATCAAGTTCCCCAAGTTCAAGAACCTTCAAGAAAGCATCAAGATTGGTGTTTCTCTTTCTAGTTAAAAGTTTAAGGTATGTGGGATGTTCATCCATGGGTCTCTCTTTCAGCCATGGAGCCTGAGAACCTTTTTTTCAATTAAAGAATGGATTTTTCTATCATTATTATATTTTATATTGCTTAAGATGAGTTTAATTAATGTTTTCATGGTAATTTAAATGCAATTCTGTTCATGTATGATCCCATGCAAGATTTGAATTCCTCATGCTATGAATTTTAGCTTCCCATTTCCTAGCCAAGTAAATTTCATGTTGTTGAATTCTCATGTTTAAAATAATCCCATGTACAAGTCCATGCTTTCCACATGTTTAATGAAATACCCATGTTTTGATTTGAACCATGATTCAATACTATAGATTAAGTTTAAATATTATGTTTTAAGGATCATTCAGTTTTAGTAGGTTATGAATACCTGATAACTACGTATTTTACATGACTTTCAAATTTTTAAGTATGAACACTTAAACCATGAGTATTCATATTTACTCAGTTATTATGATTAGAATGAGAATCTTTAGAAATAATATTTAGTTAAACTTTGTTTAGTTCAATACCAGTGTCAGTTTAGTTGGGAGTAGGATTTAGCACCGAGCAAACCTAGGGATAAGGGCTCACTCGCTAGTTAGGACTAGGTCCTTAGTAGCAGTCCCTAAGTTCCAAAACTACATAGTAATCATAGAATTATGAGATGTCACCCGTCAATTTAGGACTGAATCCCTAGTCCTTCAGGACATCAGATTAGTGGATCCACACAGACAGTGTTAGTACCCGTGGCACGGTACTAATATCCTTCCAACTGGGTTACAGGTTGGACCCCAATTAGCTCAGGTTGGGGAATGTCGGTTACACGATACCTCCCATAGTATTAATACAGTATTTAGTATATTTATTTAGTTCAGGTTTGCTTGACCAAAGCATGCAGATTTATAGTTATTCCATTATTCAGATTCCAGTCTTTCAGATTACAGATTATTTCAGAAATATGTATATGCTTGGTCTTGGATTCTTATTATTACAATTTTCATGCTTTTATGCTTAGCTATTTCATGTTGTTTAGTTGTTCGTTATCTCATATGCACCATACCCATGCATTTAAGCTAGACCTCATCCTATATACAAGTATATTAAAATTACTAACCGCATACCCTTCTTTGTATTGTGATGTCTTATATCATAGGTTCAGAGGCTCAGTTTCCCTACAACAGTTAGATATCCAGCACTACTCAACAACCATAGTGGTGAGTCCTCATCCATTGAGGACATATTATCTCTCATTTAGTACTTCAGTATTTCATTATTTTTAGTCAGTCAAAGTTAGTTGGGGCTTGTCCCATCAACTCCTCAGTCAGTTAAAGGATTTTTAGATAATCAGACAGTTATTTAGACACTTATCTAATTTTTTAGTCTTCTCAGTATTATCAGTTGTTTTGACTTAATGGTTAGATTTCAGTATTTCAGCAGATATTTTAGACTTATGGTTTAACCACATTTTTAGTATTTGGATTTATATTATTTTAGTAGTTTATCTTATGCATATGTGTATGATTATTATTTCATTTATTGCTTATAGCAGGTACCAGCTCATAGGTTAGCTTGTGATCACTTGTGATCATAAGCACCATTGTCGTGATTGTGGGTAGGCTTCGGGTTGTGACAAAACTTAGTTTCAGAGCCTAAGGTTTTACAGTGTCCTAGGGTGTCTGAAAGGCATATTTGGTAGAGTCTTGTGCATGGGTATGATGCGCACCACACATATAGACAAGAGGCTATGAGACATTTTAGGAAAATTTTCCTTCTTTCAGTATTCATTCATACGAATGAGCATGGTCTCTATTTAAACTCTCTTTATAACTCATCCTTTACTTTGTTTATATACTACGCCTCCCAGAAAAAATAACAAAAGAAGGAATGGGGACCAGCCCGCACCTCTGCCTATTTAGAAAGATCTCCTGAATTAACATATCTCTCACGTCAAGTTCAGATCTGTTTTTACTACTTTAGCCCATTCAGTAGCTTCTCATAAGAATGAGCTATTTCCCCAGCTAATATAGTAGCAAATACAGTTATAGCTAGGATTTAGGATTTCACCTGAATGAATCCTCTTTTGTTTTGGGGATCCAAATCTAAAGAGAATCCAAAAAAATTTCTTGAAATAGTTTAAAAGGTGATAGATATTATGGGCATCACTGCGAGTGAGAGTGTAGAGTTGGCTGTATATAAGTTGTAGGATATAGCTCACACCTAGTTTAAGCAGTGAAAGAAGGACCTTGGTATTGATATAGGGCCTATTGAGTGGGAGCAATTTTCCACGGCTTTTCTAGATAGGTTCTTCCCATTAAAGTTAAGGGGGGCTAAGATTCAGGAGTTCATTAATTAAAAGCAGAGCAGCATGGGTGTGAAGTAGTACTCACTTAAGTTTACTCAGTTGGCGAGGTATGCTCCTAATGTGGTTGCAGACAATAGGTCTAGAATACGTAAGTTTAAGTGTTGTATAGCTTATAGTATGGTTAAAGAGTGTAGGACTTCCATGTCAATTAAGGAGATAGACTTTTTTACACTTATAGTTCATGCTCAGTGGATTGAGGATGATAAGATTAAGAAGAGAGAGAGAGAATAAGAAGGAAATAATGGCTAGTTTAAACTTTTCTCAGCCAAGGTTGAAAGTTGGTAATTGTTCTCAGTTCTGTCAAAAATTTTCAGCCCCATCTTCATATTCAGCTAGTGAGCCAGTGCCTAAGTTAAGGAAAGATAGCCGGGATAGGGCTACAGGCTATAAGTCCCAGCGTAGTATGAACAATGGTCGTACTAATCCGCTCTGCAGGAAATATGGCAAGCATTATCAGGGTATCTGTAGAGCTGGAAGTGATGTGTGTTTTCAATGTGGTGAGCCAGGCCACAGAGTTAGAGATTGTCCAAAGGCTGGTCAGCAAGGTCAGTCTAACCATCCTTCAGTTCTAGCCAGTTTCCCAACACAACAGGGTGCCTCTTCCAGCTCAACCAGTGGGCAGTGTCAGAATAGATTGTATGCCTTCCAGACCTGGCATGATCAGAAAATTTCTCCTGATATAGTTACGGGTATGTTGCAGGACTTTCATGTCCATGTTTATACTTTATTAGATCCTGTAGCTTTACTCTCCTTTGTAACCCCTGAAGTCAATTTTGGTGTCAGTCCCGAATCTTTAACAGAACCTTTCCAGTGTCTACTCTAGTGCGTAAATCTATTATAACCAAATGGCTATATAAAAATTACTCAGTCACAGTATCTCAGAAAATCACCTCAGTTGATCTTGTAGAGTTAGAGATGACTGATTTTTATGTCATTCTTTACATGGATTAGCTCCACTCATGGTATGCCTCAGTTGATTGCAAAAATAGAGTTGTTTAGTTTTAGTTTCCCAATAAATCAATTATTGAATGGAGGGGTAGTACCTGTGTTTTTAGGGGTCAGATCATTTCTTATCTTAAGGCAAGAAAAATGATATCAAAAAGGTGTGTTCACTATCTTGTTTGAGTTAAGGAATCTAGTTCTGAGACTCCAAGTCTTGAGTCAGTTTTAGTAATAAGGGAATTTCCAGACATGTTCCCTGAAGACCTTTCCAGAGTTTCTCTCAAAAGGTAAATTGACTTAGGAATAGATCTTCTTCCAAATACCCATCCTATCTCTATTCCGCCCTATATAATGGCTCCAGCTGAGCTTAGGAAATTGAAAGAACAGTTGAAGGGTCTCTTAGAAAGGGATTCAATAGTCTTAGTATTCCCCATGGGGCTCTCCAGTCTAGTTCATGCATAAGAAAGACGGTTCTCTCAGAATGTGCATCGATTACCGTTAGTTGAACAAAGTTATACACAAGAATAAGTATCCACTCCCTAGAATTAATAGCTTTTTCAACCAACTTTAGGCTTCTAGTTAATTCTATAATATATACCTCAGATTTGACTATTATTAGCTTAGAGTCAAAGAAGGTGACATTTCGAAGACAACTTTTAGAACTCGGTTTGGTAATTTTGAATTCCTAGTTATGTATTTTGGACTAATGAATGCCCCTATAGCTTTCATGGATCTATAGAATAGAGTGTTCAAGCAGTACCTGGACATGTTCATCATAGTCTTCATTGATGATATTCTTATCTATCCCCGTAGAGAGAATGATCATCCAAACCATCTCAGAATTGTATTGAAGACTCTTAGGGCCCATCAGTTGTTCGTCAAATCTAGTAAGTGTAAATTTTGGCTAAGATCAGTATCTTTATTAGTCTATATTATTTTCGATAATGGCAATTGAGTTGACCCTCAAAAGACTGAAGCAGTGAAAAATTGGTGTAGATCCATTTCTCCATCAAATATCAGGAGTTTCTTAGGTTTGGTTGGCTATTACAAATGGTTTGTTGAAGGGTTTTCCTCTATTGCATCTCCCATGTATTGATTTACTTAGACAAAGGTCAAATTTCAGTGGTCAGATTCTTGCGAGAAGAGTTTTCAGGAGTTGAAGACTCGACTCACTTCATCCCAGTATTGACTTTGCCAGATGGTTTAGGTGGGTTTGTAGTTTACTGTGATGCTTCCATAGTTGGTATAAGTTGTGTATTGATGGAGAGAGGTAAGTTCATAGCTTATTCCTCTAGATAGCTTCAGCCCCATAAAAAGAATTATCCTACCGGTGATCTTAAGTTGGTAGCTTTTATTTTTTCCTTCAAAATTTAGAGGTATTATCTTTATGGGGTTCATGTTGCTTGTTCATGAATCATAAAAGTTTACAGGTTGTGTTCTAATAGAAAGATTTGAATCTTTGATAGAGAAGGTGGCTAGAGTTGTTAAAAGATTATGATATGAAAGTTTTGTATAATTTGAGCATGGCCAATGTAGTGGTAGATTCCCCTAGTAAATTATCTATGGGTAGTGTTGCTCATATTGAGGAGGATAAGAAGAAGCTAGTCTGGGAGGTTTATCATCTTTCTAGATTGGGGTCCGATTGGTTGATTCAGCTGAAGGTAGTATATGGGTTTAGAATGTTTTAAAATCTTTTTTGGTTGCCAAAGTGAAGGAGAAGCAAGATAGGGATCCCAGTTTGGTTAGATTGAAGGAAATAGTTAGAGATTATAAATTAGAGATTTTCTCACAAGGGGGAGATGGTGTGTTGCATTGTCAGGCCAGGTTATGTGTTCCATGTGTTTGTGATTTGAGGTAGTAAATTTTGGCAGAAGCATATGGTGCACGGTATTCCATTCATCCAAGAGCCACTAAGATGTTCCATGACTTATGGGAAATTATTGGTGGAATGGCATGAAGAAGGATATTGCAGAGTTTGAGGGTAAGTGTTCAAATTGATAGCATGTTAAAGTTGAGCACCAAAAGCCAGTGGTACATTACAGGAGTTCAGCATCCCTATTTGGAAGTGGGAAGTAGTGAACATGGATTTTGTGATGGGTTTGCCTTGTTCGCATCGTCAGCATGATTTGATATGGGCCATTATAGGTAGAATGACTAAATTAGATCACTTTTTGCCAGTTCATACTTCATACTCAGTTGAGGATTATGCCAAGATTTATATCAGAGAGTTGGTTAAGTTGCATGGAGTTCCATTGTATATTATTTCAAATAGAGGTACTTAGTTTACCTCTCACTTTTAGATGGTTTTTCAGAAGGGTCTTGGTACCCAAGTTTATCTCAGTATAGCTTTTCATCCTCAGACAGATGGTCAGGAAGAGAGGATCATTCAGACCTTAGAAGACATATTGAGAGCATATGTTATTGACTTTAAAGGTAGTTGGGATGACCATTTACCCTTGTTTGAGTTTGCCTACAACAATAGCTATCACTCTAGTATTCAGATGGCTCCATTTGAGTCTCTCTATAAGAGGAGATATAGGTCTCCTATTGGTTAGTTTAAAGCAGGTGAGGCTTCTTTGATAGGGCTAGATTCAGTATTTGATACGATGGAGAAATTTTAGTTGATTAGGGAAAGGCTGAAGACAACCCAAAGCTGTCATAAATCTTATGCAGATGTTACAAAAAAGGATCTTGAGTTTGATTTTGGTGACTTTGTCTTTTTGAAAATCTTTTCCATGAAGGGAGTAAAGAGATTTAGTAAGAAGAGGAAGCTCAGTCCCTGATATATTGGTCCTTATAGAATATTGAACCATTTTTTAGGAAGGTAGCTTATGAGCTAGAGTTTCCTGTGGATTTGGCATCAGTGCATCTGGTATTTCATGTTTCTTTGTTAAAGAAATGTATTGGTGATTCAGATACTGTTATTCCTTTAGAAATAAAAGGTGTTCCGGATAGCCTTTCTTTCAAACAATTCCCAATTGAGATCCTAGACTGTCAGATTCGTAGCCTAAGGAACAAAGAAGTTTCCTTGGTTAAAGTTCTATGGAGGAATCAGTCCGTTGATGGAGCTACTTGGGAAGTAGAAGTAGATATGCATACCAAGTACCCTCATATTTTCTCTGCAAACTCAGACTTAACTTGAGGTAACAGTTTTCCTTTGTTAACTCTTTCCCATTATAAGTTCCAGCTATAAAACCATTCTTATGTTATTGCATGCATTTACAAAATTAGTTTAGTTCATCTATCATGTTTCAGATTCAGTTATGTATTTATGTTTCCAATCATGCATGTTCAGTATGCGATCTCAATACCTTAGTTCAGTACTCTCAATCTAACCAGTCTCATTCGAGGATGAATGATCCCAAGGGGGACATATTGTAATACCCCATACTATTCTTAGCTCAGTTCAGCTTTTTTCTACATGCATAAGGGGATTAAGGACAAAATATTACACTAAGTTTTGGGGACTTAGTCATTCTATAAGTCTACTTAACTTGGTCTTCCCAATCCCAAGATGTTGGTTTTTGAGTTAATTCATGTTCAGGGTTGTAAGGAGCATATCTCAGAGAAGTTTTAAATTTTTCGGATGGGGTTTGGGTAATGTTTGGATAACAAAACCAGTGGGTTATTATGATAAACCCACCTTACGGTATTATTCCCATCATCATGCATACCGCATTACGTTGAGGAAAATGAGCTATTGTGATAAAACCGCATTGCAGTTAGCTTGTTATGCTCGGTTTCGAATTTAAATAGCTGGGGGGAAATTGGGTCTTTTCCCCCTCAACTCAATCATTCTAAAAATGACATGGGCATCAGTTAGGACATAATTTTGCCCTTATTCTCCAATTATCCACCCAAGAAAACCATTCCTTTTTCCTAAGAACACAAATTCAATTCCTTTATCCCCCAAGAAATCAAGAATTCAAGTTCCCCAAGTTCAAGAACCTTTAAGAAAATAACAAGATTGGTGATTATCTTTCAAGTTAAAAGTTTAAGGTATGTGGGATGTTCATCCATGTGTCTCTCTTTCACCAATGGAGCCCAAGAACCCTATTTTCAAATAAAGAACGGATTTTTCTATCATTATTGTATTTTATATTGCTTAAGATGGGTTTAATTCATATTTTAATGGTAATTTAAATGCATTCAGTTTATGTATGATCCCATGCAAGATTTGAATTCCTCATGCTATGAATTTCAGATTCTTATGTCTTAGCCAAGTAAGTTTCATGTTGTTGAATTCTCATGTTTAAAATACTCCTATGTACAAGTCCATGCTTTCCATATGTTTGATGAAATGCCCATATTTAGAGTTGAACCATGATTCAGCACTACAGATTAAGTTTAATTATCATGTTTTAAGGATCATTCAGCGCTGGTGGGTTATAAATACCCGATACCTACGTGTTTTAGATGATTTTTAAATTTTCAAGTATGATACAATTAAACCATGAATATTCCTATTTACTCAGTTATTATGCTCAAAATGAGCATTTTTAGAAATAATATTCAGTTAAACTTTGTTCAGTTCAGTACCAGTGTCAGTTCAATTGGGAGTAGGATTTAGCACCGAGAGAACCTAGGGATGGGGGCTCACTGCCAATTAGGACAGGGTCTTTAGTAGCAGTCCCTAAGTTCTAGAACTACATATCCAGCGTAGGATTATGAGATATCACTTGCCAGTTTAGGACAAACACTCTTTCAAAGGTCACCAGCCGATTAAAGACTGACTCCGTAGTCCTTTGGGACATCATATTAGAGGATCCATACAACTAGTGTTAGTAACCATAGCATGGTACTGACACCCTTCCAACTGGGTTACATGTTGGATCCCAATTAGCTTAGGGCATGTCGGTTACGTGATACCTCACACATTCTCAGTACAGTATTCAGTATATATATATATATTTATTCAGTTCAGGTTTGCTTGACCAAACCATATAGATTTGCAGTTATTCAATTATACAGATTTCAGTCTATCAGCTTACAAATTATTTTAGAAATATGTATATGCTTGGTCTTGCATTCTCAGATATTACAGTTTTCATGTATTCATGCTTAGTTATTTCATGTTGTTCAATTAGTCCTTATATTATATGCACCTTACCCCATGCATTTCAGCCAGACCTCATCTCATATATGATCGCAAGTAGCATTATTGCAACTGGGGTTAGGCCTTAGGTCATGACAGTACAACCCTCAATACAAAATTATGGCTTCTTGGTACAATGGTTTTTCTCTCTCGTCTGATTCTCTTAACATTTAACACTGGCAACCCTTAAATCTGGACATCCTTCCCAGATGCCTTGGTATTTTTGTGACATCTGTGTATGATATTTGAAGTTTTCATCTTACATCTGTGTATGATATTTGAAGTTTTCATCTTATCTTCATCATAATTAGCTTATGTAACACTATTTCAGTAACCTCTTCCCATGAAAAGTTTTTCTATCATAACATTAATGTATGATCGTGGGAATCTGTAATGTCCCGAATCTGGTACCTGAAATGCTACACGGTGCTCATGACCCCGAAGGACCACAAGATAACCCATGATTGATATTTGTACCTGTATACCGTATAATATATTAAGACATAGTATCTGATAAAATAGAACATCTGGGTGGGGTATAAAATACCCAAAACAAAACTGAAATAGATTATCTAAACATATTATAGTCTGGAAAGCCTCTAAAACATGAATGTTTGCATAAGGAGTTGATGGGAGATGTCCCCAACTAACTCCAACTAATAAATTAATTAATGATATAAATAAGTAATGATCATGTCCTCGAAAGATAAGGACTCACTTCTAACTCTAACTGCTGAGACTGGAATGCTACTGGTGCTCTGGAGCTCGTGTCTCTAAAACTATGGTATAAAACACCATAGGGAGAATGTGCCAATACTTTGAATTTTCTAATATGTATGTGAGGTAGGCTAAATGCATGGGGTTCATATGCATGAATAATACTGACTAACTGACTCATATGAGCGTGAGAATACGCGCATACATACATAGTAATTAAAACTGAAATAATGATAATGTGAGTTTACTGATAACTAACATGACTAATGAATGAGTTTTGATAACTAATATAACTGATAACATGAGTGACTGTATCTGACAGTCCTAAATTTGATAGAACTAGCTGAGTTCCGTACTGTATCTAAGTTGACTGTATCAGACAATCCTGAATTCTGTAGAACTATCTGAGTTCTATTACTGAGACTGATTGGTTGTATTTGGCAGTCCTAGTTCTATAACATAAAACTATGGAAAACAGTTATCTAACTGACATGACCCAAATGATGCATTATAGCTGAATTGGGGTCTAATCTGTGCCCTGATTGGAAGGGTGTCAATACCGCTCCACTGGTAAGGACAACATGTGAGTGACTCTCAACTAGCAGGTTACTCTAATGAGAACTATGGGAACCCTCAACTAGCAGGTTAAGCCACCTTATCTACCCTCAACTAGCAGGTATGATGTCTCAACCTACGCTGGCTACATAGTTCTAGAATACAAGGATTGCTCCTAAGAATCACAACCTCTACTGGAAGGTGAGTTCCTATCCTTAGGTTCACTCGGTGCTAATTTATACTCCCATCTGAATAGACACTGAACATGGGTTATTGAATTGAACTGGACTGATTTAACTGAGTTCCATTGACTGACGGAATGTTACTGAGATTACTGATTTTTCCTGAGTTATGAGACTGACTAAATTCTACTAAACATGGAGTGACTGAGAGTATATTAAAAACATGACATTGGCTCTAGGCATACAGCTAAATTATCGGGTACAATTACCCCCAGGACTCGATGGAAGAAAACTGACAAAGCCTGACTTTCTTGAATACATGACCAACATCAACAATCCATAATATAATAAGTTGGGGATTTCACGAAGTACATGGTTATCATACTATCTAACATGGATGGGAATGCTTATAATCATATCATAATCTCATGTTCTAATATCGTGGGCATTCTAACAATATACACATGTCACAATGATAGCGTGGAAACCATATAAACATAAGAGGATCACAAGCATGTCACATTTAGTTTATGTTTTGGGCTATAAGGCATGATTTCTACTCTTCTAAGAATTTTATCAAACACCTTGCATGCACAATTTTGGGCATAGGTGAAATCATCAAATTAAACATCATAAGCAATTAAATTTGTGGATTCTATCTTGCATGTTAACATAATATCATGAAAAACACACAAACATTCCAACTTTGAAATCAGTCAATGTCAACAACATGATTACAAATAACCTACAACATAAATACCATGATTTATAGATAAAACAAGGTTCTTGAGCTTCATGGATGAAAGGAATCCATGAATGAACATAGTGCATACCTTGGTTCATAATTACACAAAGATTGATGGAGGAAATTCTTGATTTTGAATCTTCTACGAAAAGCCCTAGGTTGTTTCTTGAGAGGTTTTTGAGAGAAGAGAATATATTTTGGGTTCCCAATAGCTGAATCTCATGTTAATGGGATTAAATAGGGGTGGTAAATTAAACCTTTTAACCCTAGATGCATCTTCTAATTTCAGTAAAATTTTCCCAAACTAAACCCCTGGCACAACGCGCGCTATCACGCCGTGTCACTGGAATTTGACAATTGGGAAACTAAGGAATCGCACGACATGGAACCATAGCGTTGCCACTTTCTTTGTGACTTGGAAGTTTAGTGCGACACAAGGGAAATAGCACTGAGACACTGGAAAAGGACGATTGCCATTTTAGCATGTGGCGCGGTGCGTCACTGACCAATATGGCGCTGTTTTATGACGGAAACTTGAAATAGTCATAACTTCTTACCCGGTTATCGGATTTAAACGAATCTTATATCGATGGAAATCTTATTAAATTTTCCACGTGACAAAAAATGAAAATATTAAAAATACCACGTGTACAAAAGTGGTTCCCCCACTCTCTCTCTCTCTCTCTAATGGCTCTCTCTCTTCATCCCTACCCTCTCTCTCGCTCGCACTGGTCACCGGCCCCCATCTCCATCGCCGACCCAACCCGACCTCCAATCCCGAAGTCCGGTCCCCGACGCCGACCTCCGGCGCCGCCTTAACGGCTCTCTCTCTCCCTACCCTCTCTCCATCTCTCTCGCACCGGTCCCCGGTCCCCGGCGCCGTCGCTAACCTTCGGCAACGACCCGACCCAACCTCCGGCTTCGACCTCAGGTCCCCGGTGCTGACTCGACCCGACCGCCGGCTCCGACCTTCGGTCCCCGGCGCTGACCCGACCCAACCACCGGCTCCGACCTCTGGTCGCCGCTCCCCGCCACCCTCCGGCGCCGACCGCCAGTTCCAAGCCGTCCCCCCTTGCTGTTCATAGCTCCCCCACCCTTACCTATCCTGTCCGTACCCCTCCTCCCCCCGGCGGGGTACACCAGCCCTCTCCCCACCTCGCCATTCAGCCAGCCGCCGCCCGATCTCCAGCCGGCAACTCGGTCTCCAATAGCCGAAGCTCGGTCTTCAGCCGCAACTCCATCTGCACCCGCCACGCCGTCTCCAGCAGCCGCAGCTCCAAGCGAAATCCGGTGACTTATAACCTTTGTTATTTCGTTATTTCATATTCCATTTTATTTCATTATTTCATATTCCATTCTTAGTATTATGCTAGTAGTAGCCCCTGTACCTTGACTTGCGTGGGATTTGTGGACATTTTCTGTTGTCTGTTGTTGCTGTTGCTGTGGTCGTTTCTTCCACTGCTTCGAATTGGGTTATTAGCGGGGAACCTGCATTTGGGGCTGTGGGTGTTGATTCCAGCGGTGTTTGCCCCCTAATTGAGTATAGTTTTGTTTCGGGAGTATTCCTTTGAATTTGTGTGAGCCTTGTATTTCCTTGCTGCTGCTTTGATACTACCACCGTGTATATCTTTATAGTTTCCTATACTTTCGTGTAGTTATGGCTGTGGGCGGTAATGGGTGGATAGGGTCATATCCGAGGGGGTTGGGGCGTGGGGCCGTGGTAGGGGCGGGGGATGAGGAGAGGGCGGGAGTGAGAGGGAGGCCAAGGTTTAGCCGCGGGGGGGGGGGGGGGGGGGGGGGG
>NC_061116.1:48814764-48939618 GCF_002878395.1 Capsicum annuum
GGTTGGGTCTTGGAATATAGGGACCCTTCAGGGTAAGTCCATAGAGCATGTGAAGATTCTTAGGAAGAGGAGGATCAACATTGCGTGTGTCCAAGAGACCAAGTGGGTAGGGTCTAAGGCTAGGGATGTGGATGGTTACAAGCTGTGGTACTCTGGGAGCGAGAGGCGTAGGAATGGAGTTGGCATCTTAGTAGACGAAGAGCTTAGAGGTCAGGTAGTGGAGGTGAAGAGGATCAACGATAGGTTGATGACTATTAAGTTGGTCATTCGGGGGTTTACCCTGAACGTGTGTAGTGCTTATACGCCGCAAGTGGGATCGGAGGGGGAGGAGAAGATGCAGTTTTGGGAGGCTTTGGAGGAGGTGGTGAGAGGCGTGCCCAGTTTGAAGAAGATTGTTGTAGCAGGGGATTTCAACGGGCACATTGGGGCGCTACCGGGAGGCTTTGGTGATGTGCATGGTGGTTTTGGTTTTGGGGAGAGAAATGAAGAGGGGGCGACCCTATTAGAGTTTGCGAGGGCCTTTGGGTTTGTGGTGGTGAACTCGGGCTTCCCGAAGAAGGACGAGCACCTGATCACCTTTGGAAGCGCGATAGCCAGGACTCAGATTGACTTTTTATTGCTTAGGAAAGGGGATTGGGCCTTGTGTAAGGACTGTAAAGTCATCCCGAGTGAGAATCTTTCGATCCAGCATGGGCTCTTGGTTATGGATTTGGGTATAAAGAAGAATAGAAAAAGGAGGAGTAAGGAGTGCAGACCGAGAATTAAGTGGGGCGGCCTGACGCCAGTGAATGCGTGGGAGATAGGGGAGAGGTTGGCGAGAATGGGGGTGTGGGAGTGTAGGGGGGACGTGGATAGTATGTCGGACAGGGCAGCAAGGTGCATCAGGGAGAATGCAAGTGAGGTGTTGGGTGTTTCTAGGGGCTAGGCTGGGCACCATCGGGGGGATTGGTGGTGGAATGAAGAGGTGGAGAAGAAAGTGGAGACCAAGAAAGGGGCGTATGCTAAGTTGGTGGAAAGTAAGGACGAAGAAGAGAAGCGGGTAAACAGGAAAGAGTACAAGCTAGCGAGGAAGGAGGCGAAGTCAGCGGTCACAGCAGCTAAGACGGCCGCTTTTGAGAGCTTGTATGCAGGGTTACAGGGGAAAGGAGGGGAGAAAAAGTTGTTTAGACTCGCTAAGGCTAGGGAGAGAAAGGGTCGTGACCTCGATCAGGTGAGGTGCATTACGGGGGAGGAAGGTAGAGTGTTGGTGGAGGACGGCCACATAAAGAAGAGATGGCAGTCGTACTTTCATAGGCTCTTGAATGACGAAGGGGATAGAGCTATTGTGTTAGGGGAACTGGAGCGCTCAGAGGAGTGTCGAGATTTTAGCTATTGTAGACGTTTTAAGGTAGAAGAGGTTAGACAGGCTGTCCGCAGGATGCAAAGGGGTAGGGCGATGGGGCCGGATGAGATACCGGTGGAGTTTTGGAAGTTCGTTGGAGAGGCTGGTGTAAGGTGGTTGACTGGATTGTTTAATGAAATCTCCAGGACGGCAAAGATGCCTGAGGTGTGGAGGTGGAGTACCATGATCCCTCTCTATAAGAATAAGGGGGATATTCAGAGTTGCAATAACTATAGGGGGATTAAGTTATTGAGTCACTCTATGAAGATCTGGGAGAGAGTGGTCGAGGTGAGGCTGAGACGGATAGTGTCTATTTCAGAAAACCAGTTCGGATTTATGCCCGGCTGCTCGACGACGGAGGCAATCCACCTGGTACGGAGGTTGGTGGAGCAGTATAGGAAAAAGAAGAAGGATCTGCACATGGTGTTTATCGACCTGGAAAAGGCCTATGACAAAGTCCCCAGGGAGGCGCTTGGAGGTGAGTGGAGTACCGCAGGAATATATCAGAGTAATTAGGGATATGTATGAGGGAGCGAAAACCCAGGTGAGGACGGTAGGAGGAGACTCAGAGCATTTCACTGTCCTGACAGGATTGCATCAGGGATCTACTCTTAGTCCCTTTTTGTTTGCGTTGGTGATGGATGTGTTGACCCGGCGTATTCAAGGGGAGGTGCCGTGGTGTATGCTTTTTGCAGACGATGTAGTTCTGATAGATGAGACTCGAGGGAGTGTTAATTTCAAATTAGAGGTGTGGAGGCAAACTCTTGAGTCTAAAGGGTTCAGGGTGAGCAGAAGCAAGACAGAGTATGTGGAATGCAAGTTTAATGACGTGAGGCGGGAGAATAAGGTAGTAGTGAAGCTGGAAGCACAGGAGGTATGTAAGAGGGATAAGTTCAAATATCTCGGGTCCGTGATCCAGAGTAACGGTGAGATTGACGAGGATGTCTCGCACCGTATTGGGGCGGGATGGATGAAGTGGAAACTCGCATCGGGGGTGCTATGTGATAAGAAGGTGCCTTCCAAGCTTAAAGGCAAATTCTACAGGGTGGTAGTCCATCCGACCTTGCTGTATGGAGCGGAGTGTTGGCCAGTTAAGAACTCCCACATCCAAAAAATGAAGGTGGCAGAAATGCGGATGTTGCGCTGGATGTGTGGACTGACTAGAGGGGATAGAGTTCGGAATGAGACTATCCGGGAGAAGGTTGGTGTGACTTCAGTGGAGTACAAGATGCGGGAAGCACGATTGAGATGGTTCGAACATGTGAAGAGGAGGGGCATGGATGCCCCGGTTCGTAGGTGTGAGAGGCTAGCGTTGGATGGTTTTAGGCGGGGTAGGGGTAGGTCGAAGAAGTACTGGGCTGAGGTGATTAGGCGGGACATGGAACAGTTACAGCTCACCGAGGACATGACCCTAGATAGGAAGGTCTGGAAGACGCGAATTACGGTAGAGGATTAGGGCCAGTTTGGGTCGCTAGTGTAGGGAATTACTTGGTGGGGGTTTTATTCCTGTTATGATTCCGTATTCCGTGTTCCATGTTTTATTACGAATCTGTGTGCTTTCCTCTACTTTCCTCTGTTTTATATTCCTTATGGGTGTCGTATTTATGTTATGTAATCTGCTTCTGTGCTTTACTATGTGTTTGTGTGGTATCTCGTGCCTTGAGCCGGGGGTCTTTCGGAAACAGCCTTTCTACTTCATTAGAGGTAGAGGTATGGACTGCGTACATCTTACCCTCCAGACCCCACTAGGTGGGAATACACTGGGTTTGTTGTTGTTGTTGTACCACGTGTACAAAAGTGGATTTCCTAGGACAATTTCAAGCTAGGAAAAAGTACGGGGTATTATAATATCTGTCCCTTGAGAACATTCATCCTCGAATAAGACTGAGAGTGAAAGGAGAAGATAACCGACGTACCTACTGAACATGAATACTGAAACATGATCTCATGATTGACATGACTAATAACCAAATATATTATACTGAACATGCATATCTGATGCATGTGTAACTGATTCATGAATGCATGACTGAGTGTTCTGAGGAACTAAGTTTCTCACAATGAGAATGCATGTCTGATGCATAATTACTTAACTGAACTGATACATGAATTCATGACTGAATATGCAATGGTAGTTGATACCAATTTTGTGATAAACACTAAACACGAAACTGAGTAAGCTTAAGGAGAACTATTACCTTGAGCTTGACCTGAGTTGGCGGAGAAGAGTTGAGGATACTTGGTATGCATGTGTACTTATGCTTCCCAAGTAGCTCCCTCAACGGACTAATTTTTCCAAAGAACTTTAACTAGAGGGACTTCTTTGTTCTCAGTCTACGAGTCTGATAGTCTAGGATTTCGAATGGAATCTCCTCATAAGAGAGACTGTTCTGAACATCAATGCTCTGAATAGGGACTACAACTACTGGTTCAGCTGTGCACTTCTTGAGGAAAGAGACATGGAAGACTGGATGAACTAAAGCTAGATCTGAAGGAAACTCAAGCTCATAAGCTACTTTTCCAAAGTGACAGAGAATTTTGAAGGGACCGACATATCGGGGACTAAGCTTTCCCTTCTTGCCAAACCTCTTCACTCTTTTATGGGAGAGATATTTAGGTAGACATAATCACCAATCTCGAATGAGATCCGTTCTACACATGTTTGCATATGACTTCTATCAGCTCTAAGTAGCCCAGCGTCTTTCTCTGATAACCTGTACTTTCTCTAAGGCATCAAATACAAAGTCAGGCCCTATGACTGAGGCCTTACTAACTTTGAACCAACCGACTGGAGAGCTGCATCTCTTACCATAGAGAGCTTCGAATGGAGCCATCTTAAAACTTGAATGATAGTTGTTATTGTATGCAAACTCAATCAAAGGCAAGT
This sequence comes from Capsicum annuum, assembly GCF_002878395.1. Lineage (NCBI taxonomy): Eukaryota > Viridiplantae > Streptophyta > Magnoliopsida > Solanales > Solanaceae > Capsicum > Capsicum annuum. The sequence continues at coordinate 48,819,033 of NC_061116.1, forward strand.
GGTCATCCCAACTGTCACGCCCCAAAATCCCATCGGGCCGGACTGGCACCCGAAGCCGAGAAGGCCCGGGAGAACCCGTTAAAATGCCTGTACTTTCACTTACATGTCACCAAAAATTGGACAGCACTTCGTTGCATATAGAAGGATCTAATTACCTGTATCAGTACAACACGCGCAAATATATATATATATATATATATAATACTTGGCCATCGGGGCCACCACATATACAGATATAACATCACTATATAAACTTCCATGACTTTACCCTTCCTTATGTCTACAAAGCCTCTAGGATATACATAACATAACTAGGGTCGGGACAAACCCCCGCCCATACATGACTCATGTACAATAACAAAACATAAGGAACCAACTCAGAAAGCTCCGAAGCAAACTGGAGCTCACCAACAATAGCTGTATGACCTGGCTCCTACTTGTGCGGTGTATGAGCTGAGGTACCTGTGCCTGCAGCATGAAATACAGGTCCCCCGTGAGGGACGTCAGTACGAAATATGTACCAAGTATGTAGAGCTGTAGATAATCACATATGATATAGGAGCTCAATAGAAATCAGAAACAAGTGAATAAGTCGTAATAAGAGTGGACCACACTTACTAAAACTTGTGACAACCTGTATATTGTATTTATTCAATCACTTTACCTTCGTTCTTATCGTCTTTGTAATCATTACTGTACTGTACTGTGACCATTAGGCTGCCTCCAGTACATATCAACTGGGATCGACCCATGCTAGTCTTATGCCCCTGGAATACCACCCATAAACACATAAATAGGGATCGACCCATGCTAGGCTTATGCCCCTGGGATACCACCCGATAAGAGAGAACTCCCATCACTTAGTTCAATTAATCTTTGAGATTGTTATTTCGGTCGCCACCACATTTTTGATACTTTGAAACAATGATACATCAATAGGAACCAAGTAATAGACCTTCTATACAATAACGATGTAATAAAGACTCATTGGTACATCAACAATGTGTTTCAGAATCATCAATATCACAACAATGAAATAAGAGCCTTTTGGTATATCAATGAAACATTTTGACACTTTATAGGATGAAAACAACTTCGTTGGTAACGTAGAACAATACATGTTTTAGGACAACCTCGGAGTCTTACTTGATGGAACATTGGTGTTTTCATGCCAAAGAACATTGTTAGAGTATGCTTTACATACCTCGTTGTAGATTCGGATACCAATTCAACACAACTTCCCGCCTTTACAAATCACTTATCTACAATGAAATGTTTGGCATCTAGTATTAGCAACCCAACACCACAATTCTCTTCCATAATTCCATACTACCAATATTTGCAAAACATTCCAAAAACCAACTTGAACAATAGGTTTACGTGTATATATATATATATATAATCATCATTTCAATACCATATCATCACACCAAATCCCTTCACAATTCAACATAATCCAACCATGCACAAGAATAATCCAACATCATTTCCAATCATCTTTCAACAACAATCAAATAACATACTTCTTATGCTCACATGCATATATATATATACATATCCATATAAATAACACCAACATAATTTACATCCTTACCATAAAATGGCCCTTTTGATTTCGAAGTCTTGTTGGCACAAATAAGGGGTGCTTCTCGAAGCCCTCGAGACGGTGAACACAACTACGGAATCAATTTGAATTTTCTACGGTTGAATCACAAGATAATTGGAGTTGAAATTTGGCTAGGGTTTCTTAGTTTTCAATAATGGATGATAAATAATGGATATGAGGCTAATTATATGTATATAATGACCAATTTTCGTTCAAGAGGTGATGGAAAATGACCATATTGCCCTTAAAAATTTAAGTAAATCCGAATCTGTCCATGGTGGACTGTTTTGATAGGCTAAAGTAAATCGGCCATAACTCTTTGATCCGATATCGGATTTGGGTGAAATTGGTATCGTTAGAAAGATAATTCAAAGGTATTTCATTTCATATAAATTAGGCCACCCAGTTAGTCCTGTACAAGGAGTTATGATCGTTTGAAGTTGACCCTAAAAATCTATTTTGAGAGGCTGAAGTAAAACGAGTATAACTCCTTACTCAGATGATGGATTTGGATGAAACCAATTGCATTGGAAATAAGACTCAAAGATCTTTCTTTTGATAGGTGGTAGATCTCCAAGTTCATTATATTGAGGGAGTTATGATCGTTCAAAGTTGACCCAAAAAACTAGTAGGCCTCAGTAGTTTGTGTGCAGGAAATTTTCCTGCACATTTACTGTTCACACATCCCGACCACCGTTTTATAGTTTCGAACGTGCTCGATTATATCCGAAACTTATTTGTTTTTGGAAATCTTTATATCGTTGGAAATCTTATTCAATAACCTTCGTATGGAACCATCGACGGGAAAATTCCGGTATAAATAAAGTCGATTCCTATACACATATAATCAAACTATACACTTGAAACCATCTCAAAATAATCAATACTCATACTTAAACTCATATATACCTAACTTAGGATCAATAAATATACTCCAACACATATAACAATGGCTAATGCACGTAATTAAGTACGGGGTGTTACACCAACTACCCTTGAAATCAGTTGTACACGCTCTTAGCATATCTTATAGGGTCTGAATGGTCCTTTCTTGTTGACTATCTATCTGAGGATGAAAGCTTGTACTGAGATGAACTTAGGTACCAAGACCCTTTTGGAATGCTTTCAAGAAGTGAGAGGTGAACTAGGTACCTTTATCTGAGATAATGGATAACAAAACACCGTGCAATCTGACTAACTCTATGATGTAGAGTTTGACGTAATCCTCGGATGAATAAGAGGTATGGATTGGAAAGAAATGAGCTGATTTAGTCATCCTATCTGCAATGCGCCAAACTGAATCATGTTGATAACGAGTTTGAGGCAAGCCCATCATGAAGTCCATGTTCACTTTTTCCCACTTCCAAGTAGGAATACTGAACTCCTGCATAGGACCACTAGGCTTCTGATGCTTTATCTTAACCTGCTGACATGTAGAGCACTTAGCCACAAACTCTGCAACATCTCTCTTTATCCCACTCCACTAATAGATCTCCCATAAGTTGTAGTACATCTTTGTGGCACCTGGATGAATAGAGTAGTGTGCACCATGCACTTCTGCAAGAACTCGCTACCTCAAGTCATCTACAGCTGGAACAGACAGACGACCCTGACAACGAAGGACACCATCTTTTCCTTGGGAGAAAACTTCTACTTTCTAATCCTTGACTGGCTCTTTCAACTTAACAAAGCTGGGATCTCTATCTTGCTTTTCTTTCACCTAAAAAATGAGAGATGATTCTGAACTACCCTGAACCCATATATCACCTTATTCTATATCGACCAAGAGAATGCCTAGTTTGGAAAGCTGATGGACTTCCTGGGATAGATTTTTCTTACCGCCCTTAACATGAGCAACACTTCCCATAGACAGTTGACTAAGAGCATCGACCACTAAATTAGCCTTACCTGGATGATAAAGGACACTCATATCATAATCTTTGAAGAGTTCTAACTACCTTCTCTGATGAAGATTTAGATCTTACTGAGAAGAGGCATACTAAAGGCTTTTATGATCTGTGAACACATCTACATGAACACCATATAGATAATGCCTCCAAATCTTCAAGGAAAATACTATGGCTACTACTCAAGATCATGAGTAGGATAATTCTTCTCATGAGGTTTAAGCCATCTACAGGCATAGGCTATGACCTTACCATGCTTCATGAGGACACAACCCAAAACTACTCTGGATGCATCACAATACACTATGAAACCATCTAAACCATCTGGAATAGCTAGGACTAGAGCTGAGGTGAGTCAAGTCTTCAACTCCTGAAAAATCTTCTTGCAAGGATCTTACCCCTAAAACTTGACTTTCTTCTGAGTCAATCTATACATAGGTGATGCAATAGTAGAAAATCCTTCAACAAGCCATCTGTAATATCCATCCAAACCCAAGAAACTCTTGATGTCTGATAGAGAGATAGGTCTGGGCCAGTTTCTTACCATTTTGTTTTTTTGAGGATCTACTCTAATGCAATCACTGGAAACGATATGACCAAGGAATGCTACTGACCTTAGCCAAAATTTGCACTTACTTAATTTGGTAAACAACTGATGATTTTTTAGTCTAAAATACAATTCTGAGATGGTCTGTATGATCATGCTCACTATGTTAATAGACCATAATATCATCTATGAAGACTATGACGAACATATCCCAGTACTACTTGAACACACGGTTCATCAAGACTAGGAAAGTTACTGGGGAATTAGTGAGACCAAAGGACATGACTAGGAATTAAAGTGACCATACCGAAATCGAAAGGTTATTTTCGAAATGTCATATTCTCTGACTCTAAGCTAATGATAGCTGGATCTGAGGTCTATCTTGGAGAAATAGCTAGTACCCTAAAGTTGGTCAAATAAGTCATCAATTCTGGGAAGAGGATACTTGTTATTGATTGTGACTTTATTGAGTTGACGGTAATCAATACACGTCCTGTGAGATCTATCTTTCTTGCACAAGAATAAGATTGGTGCACCCCACGGGGACACATTGGATCTGATGAATACCTTATCTAAGAGATCCTTCAACTGTTCTTTCAATTCTTTAAGTTTTGTTGGTGCCATTCTATATGGAAAAATAGATATAGGCTAAGTGTCTAGAAGAAGATCAATGCCGAAGTCTATTTCCCTTTCGAGAGGAATTCCTGGAAGATCTTCGAGAAAGACATCTGAATATTCATTCACTATTGGGACTGATTCAATACTAGGTATTTTGAGCTAGTGTCCTTAACTCGAACAAGATTATTGACAAATCCCTTTGATATCATTTTTCATGCCCAAAGGTAGGAAATAAGTTGACCGCTAAACACTGACGTACTACCTTTCCACTTAAGGAAGGGTTCATTTGGGAACTGAAACTGGACTATTCTATTTCTGCAGTAGACTGTGGCATAGCAGGAGTAAAGCCAATCAATGCCGAGAATAACATCAAAATTAGTCATCTCTAATTCGACTAAGTCTGCTGAAGTGACTTTCTGAAATATCATAACTGGGCAGTTTCTGTAAACCCGTCGGGCTATGATGGTTTTACCCACTGGGCTAGATACTGAAAAGGCCACTACTAGAATTTTAGGACTGGTTCCAAAATTGCCTGCTATATAGGGAGCAACAAAAGATAAAGAAGCTCCTGGATCTAGCAAAGCGTAAACATGCTCATGAAAGATCTATAATGTACCAGTAACAACATCAGGACAATTTTCTTGATCTTGTAGGGATTGAAGAGCATAGATTCTATTTGGTCATTGCCCACTAATAGCACTAGAGGTGGCACCCTGCTGATTCAGGTTACCAGATTAAGCTGAGGAACTGTTCTATTGACCTTGCAGACCTGACTACGGACAATTTCTAACTCTATGTCCTGGCTTGCCACACCTAAAATAAGTATCACTACCAGCCCTGTAAGTACCTTGGTGGTTCTTACCACAAGTATGACAAAGAGGATAGGTACGGGCACTGCTAACACGGCCCTGAAACTTAAAGCTTGGCGCTCTATCTTTGTTACCCTCTCTGAACTTAAGAATCGGAGCACTGGCTGAACAAAGAGCTGGAACTAATGACTTAGGATGAAACTGAGAATGGTTTCCTCCTTCTGATTTGGGCTGAGCAAAGTTAAAACTACCTGTCCTTGCTCTCTTATTCTATCTCTCTCATCTTAATCTTTTGCTCCTCTATCTGCTGAGTATGAGTCATGATCCTTGCTAAATTTATATCACTGCTCATCATGGAAGATCTGCACTCATTAACCATATTATAATTCACCCCTGAAATGAACTTACTCATCTTGGCCCTGTTATCTGCAACCACATGAGGGGCATATCTGGCTAATTGAGTAAACTTAAGGGAATACTCTTTCACCATCATGTTTCCCTGTCTAAGGTTGATGAATTATAACATCTTAGCTTCTCTAAGATATAGGGGAAAGAATCTATTAAGAAAAGCAGAAGCAAACTTCTCCCACTCAATATACCCTGCATCATCTGGCCTTTTTGACTTCTACTGCTTATACCAAGTGTGAGCAACATCCTAACTGATATGCAGCTAGCTCAGCACTTTTACTAGAAGTGACCCCCATGATTTCAATACCATTCTGGACCTGATTGATGAATTCCTAAGGGTCCTCATCTGACTTATACCTAGGAAAGGATGGAGGATTCATTCGGGTGAAGTCCCGAATCCTAGCTACAGCTGAATTGGCCATTGGGTAGGTTGGAATGATAGCTGGTCATTTATTCTGAGCAGTAACTGACTGAGCAAGAATAGTGAATGAAGCTCTAAACTCTGCATAAGAAACATGTTCACCCAAAGGTTCTTCAGGCTGAGGGGCTGACTGATTCTCGTTTCTTCTTTTAGGAGGCATGCTATGTAGAAGAAAGGGGAAATAGATTAGACCGAGAGATTGACTTGAGATTATGCTCACTGGCACGACCTGAATACTGTAAGAAGGGAAACTATTCCTAAAACATCTTATAGCCTCCTGCACATAAATGTGGCACGCAACACACCCATGTACAAGACTCTACTAGATGCGGCTTTCAGACTTCCTAGGACACTATAGAACCTTAGGCTATGATACCAAGTTTGTAACGCCCCAAATCTGGTACCCAAAATGCTACACTATGCTCATGACCCCGAAAGACCACAAACTAACCCATGACTGATAGTTGTACCTATATACTGCATAATATACTGCATAATATAGAAATCTGAACTGAAAGGCCAAAAGGTTCAAAACTGAGACATAGTACCTGATAAAATAAAACTTCTGGGTGGGGTATAAAATACCCAAAACAAAACTGAAATGGATTATCTGAACATACTGTAGTCTAAAAAGCCTCCAAAACATGATTGTCTATATAAGGAGTTGATGGGACATGTCCCTAAATAACTCCAACTAATAAATTAATTAATGACATAAATAAGTAATGATCATGTCCTCGAAAGATGAGGACTCACTTCTAACTCTGATTGCTGATACTGGAATGTTACAGGTGCTCTGGAGATCATGTCTCTAAACCTATAGTATAAAACACCATAGCGCGAATACGTCAGTACTTTAAATGTACTGGTATGGATGTGAGGTAGGCTAAATTCATAGGGTTCATATGCATGAACAATGCTGACTAACTGACTAATATGAGCATAAGAATACATGCATACATACATAGTTACTAAAATTGAAATTGTAATAATTTAAGTTTACTGATAACTAACATGACTAATGAATGAGTTCTGATAATTGATATAACTGATAACATGAGTAACTGTATCTGACAGTCCAAAATCTGATGGAACTAGCTATGTTCTATACTGTATCTGAGTTGACTATATTTGACAGTCCTGAATTCTGTAGAACTATCTGAGTTCTATTACTGAGACTGATTGGCTGTATCTGACAGTCCTGGTTCTGTACCATAAAACTGTGGAAAATAGTTATCTAACCGACATGCTCCAAATGACACATTATAGCTGAATTGGGGTCCGATCTGTGCCCTGATTGGAAGGGTGTCAATACCACACCACTACTAAGAACAATATGTGAGTGACCTGCAACTAGCAGGTTACTCTAATGAGAATGGTGGGAACCCTCAACTAGCAAGTTAAGCCACCTCATCTACCCTAAACTAGTATGTATAATGTCTTAACCTACGTTGGCTACATAGTTGTAGAACACAAAGATTTCTCCTAAGAATCACACCCTCTATTGGCTAGTGAGTTCCCATCCTTGGGTTCACTCGGTGCTAATTTCTACTCCCATCTGAATAGACACTAAACATGAGTTACAGAACTGAACTGGACTGAGTTAACTGAGTAACTGAGTTTTGTTGACTGATAGAATATTGTTGAGATTACTGAGTTTTCCTGAGTCATGAGACTGACTGAATTCATCTGAACATGGCTTAACTGAGAGTATCTTGAAAACATGACATTGGATCTAGGCATACAACTAAATTGTCGGGCACAAGTACCCCAGGACTCGACGGAAGGAAAATGAGAAAGCCTGACTTTCTTGAATACATGACCAACATCAACAATCCATAATATAATAAGTTGGGGATTTCACGAAGTACATGGTTATCATACTATCTAACATGGACGGGAATGCTTATAATCATATCATAATCTTATGTTCTAATATCATGGGCATTCCAACAACATAAATTTTTCACAATGATAGCATGGAAACCATATAAACATAAAAGATGACAAGCATGTCACATTTAATTTATGTTTTGGGCTATAAGGCATGATTTCAACTTTTCCAAGCATTTTATCAAACACCTTGCATGCACAATTTAGGGCATAGGTGAAATCATCAAATCACACATCATAAGAAACTAAATTCATGGATTCTATCTTGCATGTTAACATAATATCATAAAAACACACAAAGATTCCAACTTTGAAATCAATCAACGTCAACAACATGATTTCAAATAACTCACAACATATATACCATGATTTATAAATAAAACCAGGTTCTTGAACTTCATGAATGGAAGGAATCCATGAATTAACACTGTGCATACCTTGGTTCATAAATACATGAAGATTGACAGAGAAAATTCTTGGTTTTGAATCTTCTATGAAAAGCCCTAGGTTGTTTCTTGAGAGGTTTTTGAGAGAAGAGACTATATTTTGGGTTCCCAATAGCTGAATTTTAAGTTAAAGGGCTTAAATAGGGGTGGAAAATTGACCCTTTTAACCCTAGACATGTCTTGTAATTTTAGTAAAATTTTCCTGAACTGGACCCCTGGCGCAATGCAGCGCTATCGCGTAGTGTCACTGGAATTTGACAATTGGAAAATTGAGGGATGGCGTGATGCAGAGCCATCATGTTGCCACTTCCTTTGTGACCTGGAAGTTTGGCGCGGCGTGGGGGAAATCTCGCTGAGACACTAGAAAAGGAAAATTTCCCTTTTAGCTTGTGGCGCGGCGTGTCACTGACCAATATGGTTCAATTTTACGATGGAAACTTGAAATAGTTATAACTTCTTACCCAGTTATAGGATTTAAACGAATCTTATATCGATGGAAAACTTATTGAATTTCTCACATGACAAAAAGGTAAAAATCTTTAAAATACCATATTTACAAAAGTGGATTCATCTTTCAAAGAAAGCTTCTAACCTTCTTGGGATAATTTCAAGCTAGGAAAAAGTACGGGGTATTACAGAATCCTTCTTCTAATTAACTAATAAATATTGGCTTTCTAATTCCACCCACAATATCTTGGCATGACCATGGTCAGATCCGATTGGGGAATGGGTCGCTTAGTGCCTTAAATGCATAATTTCCTACCCTTCTACCTCTCTATTTTGTTTTACCAACAAATACCCCATAAACACATCATAACAACATTAAAGTATCTTTGTACTTACAACTATTGATAGTTTTATACATCAAAAGTGTCATAAGTTCATGGCACATCATGTATCTGTGTTTTAGCCACTATGTTATGGAAGGTAACCTAGTGATTATCCTTCTTTGGGAAGAATGAATTGGCTATCACTATGTAGAAGGCCTTAGAAAATCCCAAGAGCGAGGTTCCACCACTGTTTCTATCTCCAAAACCAAAGCCTCCATGAACCATATCAAAAACCACTAGAATTTACTCTACTATAGCTATTGAAATCTCCACCAATAAAAATCTTCTCGGTGTCTAGTATCTTTCTCACCACCTCATCGAAATCTTTCCAAAAGAGTTTCTTGACCTCCTCGTCCAAGACAAATCGTAGAGAATATGCACCAATAATTTTTAAAGTATGTCCTATATCAACTAGCTTAATCATTATCATCCTATATTTTTAATCCTTCTAACCTCTATCACAAGCTCCCTAAGGTCTTTGTTGACTAAAATTACTACCCTATATTAGAGATTAAAAATGGTAAGCAACCATTCACAAAGAATTTCAAGTTCTATAATAGTATTAATTTCATGAAAATGAGTGATAAGGAGTATGCAAGATCATGGAAACATCGACAATACATTATAATCTTCTCTACAATGGTATAAAAATACTCAAATTACTTAAATCTCAATAATTCATAATATAATCCACTCATGGAAATACAAAGGCAAAGATTTATATTATACATAAAATATGTCAATCCTGTCCATGACAGCATCACAATAGTAATAAAGAACAGTCAATGCTCAAACAAGCCCAGAACTAGCGTCCGTACAGGCATTTCAATGATAATATTCTCTCAAATCAATAATAAGGTTCACACAAGCCCCCACATGGGTAATATGATAGTAATAATGATTTCAAAAGATGGGCACAATAATTAAATACCAAACCCATATCATACTTTACAAGAATGATTAACTACCTAGCTAGTCTTAAAAAATTTAAGCCGCAACCTTCCTTAAAAGTTGAAAACTTACACTCGAGCACTTCAACATGAATCACTTTCCCTTTGTGTGGCCTTAGAAAAAACCTAATCCATCCAAAATAGATACTATGTGTAATTAGGAGTCTAATGACACTCATACTAGCATATTCTAATTCTGCGACCAAAATTAATTCAAATATTAACCCCAAAAATAAAACGGCAAACTTGGAATTTAAATAAATAATCACGTTATCCATACTTTAAGGGTAATAAATATGAAATCCCATCAAAAATCAAGCTTGAAATCATTACAAATCCAATTTCTCACTTCACCGGGTAAAACCCAAAATCTCAAGTTTAAAATTAAAGTTATTAAGATGGTTTAGCAATAAAGTTAATGGGTAATAAAAAAAATAGGTTTAGAAGCTTACCTAAGAAAATTTAATTTAAAAAATCCACTTGAAATTGCATAAAACTGTAACACCCCATAAGTTTCTAAGACTCTATTTTAGACTAAGCAGAAATTTAGTATGGCCCTAGGCAACGAGTCATCATCAGTTTTAATGACTAGTTTTAAGAACCCACAAAATACTAAGCTTAACTCGATCCTTTAAAGCTCGTTAAGGGGTCCCAAACTTAGAAAATTTTAGCTAAGTATTCAGAATTAGTGTTATTTTAACCTTCATAAGTTGGAAACTCTATTTCACGACCTTTATGACCATTAAATAGTGATCTTTAAGTTGATTCATGATCAGGAATGTCAGTAGGTATTCTCGGATGAGTTTTAGATTTTTCAAACAACATTTGAAGCACGTGGGAGTCAAGTCCAGTGTATTGATGTGATCTCAATGCACCGCATCACCCATCACATCAATGAATATTTTCCCTTAGCTTCCAGTGCAAATTCCAATGAACCGACGCAGACTCGATGCGGTGCATTAGCCATCGCATCGATGACAATAATGCAGCACATCAGTTTTCGCGTCGTTAAACCAGTTTTTAGTAATTAAAAACAGTGTCCAGAGGGGTATTTGGGACATTTTCTCCACTTCGACCCAGCTCCTAAAACACAAAATTCAGCCTCCATAAAGCAAGTTACACTCTTTTCTCTCAAATTTCTCTCATGAACAAAACCCTAGAACATCAATTTCAAGATCAATTTTGAAGAACACTCCCTCAATCTCCAAGAATTTAATTGCTAAGGTATGTGAAGTGTTTATTCAAGGGTTCCTTCCACCCTTGGAGTCCTAGAAACTATTTTAAAATTTCAAGTGTATTGATTTCATGAATTCCATGTTGGGTTTGATTATATTCTTGATGATAATAATTAATTGGGGTTCTAAGTCCATGTTTCACTACAATTTTAATGCGGATTTAATTAATATATGTATAGTCTCATGTGAATTCATGTTAAACCCTTGAATGTGTGAAATTTGAATTGAAGTTATGATGCATTCATGTTGTTTAGTATCATGTGCATAGATTGTGCTCTCCAAGTGCTTGATAAATTACTCATGTGAGCAAAAGGGGGGAAAATCATGTCATGCTAGCTTATGTGCCAGTTATATCATGCAAGTGTTTGATAAAAGGTCTCTATGAATGAGTTATGAACAAGTGTAAATGGTTATGTTTTTTAAGTCTATGCTATGATTTACTTTCTATGCTATCGAGTCCTGGGGTATTCAATACTTGAAAACTTAGTTGTTTATCTAGAGCTACAATAGTTACAGAATAGCCTCAGTAGTGTCACGGACAGTAGTACTCAGAAAATAGTCGTAGTTCCAGTATAGTATTCATTCCAGGCCTCAGTAAACTCAGTCAGATAACAAAATTCCATAGTACTCAGTCAGATAATAGAATTCAGTAGTACTCCATCAATTAACGGTACTTAATGGACTCAGTTCAGTTTAGTTAGACAGTACAATTAGTAACATATCAGTCAAGCCTAGTATCGACTAGAAATTAGTTCAGTGTTTATTCAGTTGGCAGTAGGACAGGGATGGGGGCATTCCTGTCAGCATAGGGTTTGACCCTTAGTAGCAATCCCTGTGTTATAGAACTAGGTAACTGGTGTAGGTTAAGATAACATCCTTCCAGACTAGGGTTGATGCATCTCGTATGAGTTTTTCTCTCAGCGAGGGTTGATGAAAGAGCTTTCTATCAGAGAGGGTTAACTCATAGCTTATATTTACCCGTGGAATAATACTGACACCCTTCCAACTGGGGTCACAGGTTAGACCCCAAATCAGTTCAAAGAAGGGGCATATCAATTATATGATTACCTCCCATAGTTTCAGTTTCAGATTTAGTCTCAGTATAAACTTAGTTTAGTTCTACAGATTCAGGACAGTCAGAAAAAGTCACCTTGCTTAGTATAGAACTCAATTCAATTCTACAGAATTAGGACTGTCAAAAATAGTCACTCAGTTATCAGTAATATAGTATTACTAAACTTAGATATCAGTAAATCAGTATTCAGAACTCAGTATCCAGTGTTAGCATAATCTTAGTTACAGTTTACGTATTCATGCATGTACCCTCATTTAGTTATGTTCATGTTACTTAGTAAGTATTTGTTCATTCATATGAACCCATGCATATCAGCCTACCTCACTTAGAATACCAGTACATTCAAAGTACCGATGCATACTTTTCTTTTGCACTATGATGTTTTATATTATAGGTTCAGATGCACGGGCTCCCGATCATACTTAGCACTTCAAATTTTCAGTAGTTAGAGTCAGTGGTGAGTCCTCATAGTTTGAGGACATGATTTTTATTTTAGTATCTCAGTTTATTTTATTTAGAATTAGTTAGGTACTTATCCCATCAACTCCGTGTTCATACAGTAGAGGCTTCTCAGACTAGAGTATTTTAAGACAGATGTTCAATTTCAGTACTTATTTTAGATTTGAACCTTATGGAAAGTTTCTACCTAATTTTGGCATAATTATATTATTATTATTCAGTTATTGCAGCAGGTACCAATCTTTGGTCAGCTTGTGGTCCTTTAGGATTATGAGCATTGTGTAGCATCCGGGGTATAGACTCAGGGCATTGCACTAGTTGGGTGAGCCATTGTGAGGACATAGCCAAAAAGTCCTAAAGATTTAAAATCATTCCAATAGAATATACACTCGGAGATGAGCCCTTTTCAGTCACGATGAGTCACTGTGACAGACCATAGCAATCCATAAGGATGAAAGAAAATCATCCTTGTGGCCATGACTATTCATAGCCAGTCCCTACGAGTCATTATCTTCTCCTGTTATAAGAAAGTCTTGAAAGTTGACATTTGGGTCGAGTCCCAACAGGTCAACATAATGACTCATCATCAGTGACAATGAGTTATTGTGTCCAGTCAACCCCAAAATGGAAAAAATTCCCCAGTTACATGAGTCTTATGATGAATCATTTTTTGATATGATGACTTATCAAATGACCTATAAAGTCTGGGTATTGAAGAAATAGTTGTATTTTAGTATGTGATGAGTCTTCATCTTTCAAGGATGAAGCTTATTATTTTTTTCCTTATTTTCAGTTATTTCAGTTTTCAAACAGTTAGAGTTAGTTGGGGACTTGTCCTAACAACCAATATTTTAGTAGAGGCTTTCAGACAGAGAGATTAGTTATCTCAGCTTGTGTTAGCTTTCAAACTATTGATTAGTTTACATCATTACCAAACTTTATTATTTCTCTAATTAGCTTCCGCATTTAGTACTTTTTCTCTATTTATAATATTCTTAGAGTCATGACATACCATGGGTTAGCTTGAGGTCATATGTGGTTTTAAGTATCATAGTGTGACTAGGGTGTATTCTTGGGTTATGAAAAAGTTGGTATCAGAGTATCAGGTTAAAATATCCTAGGGTGTTTGAAAGCCACATTAAGTAAAGTCTTATTCATGGGTTTAATATGTGCCACACTTATGTGTGAGAGGCTATGTGTTAGGAAATTTTCACTTCTTTTATGTTTCTATTATTCGATAGTTCTATATAATCTTCTTCTTATTCATGGTCTATGCATTTACAAAAATATGCTTCCTAGAAGATAAAATGAAAGGATAAACCAAAATGGAAACCAACAAACACCACTATCCCTAACTGATCCCTTGAATGAGTAAGTTATGCAGGCCGAATCCAGGGTTTCTTGTTAGGTTCTTACTTGCACAATTACCACTCAGATCAATCAATAGGCTATTGCACAGGTAAATTTGAATAGGAATGCGATACCAACAATTTTCTAAGACTTCACTCAGATGAATCTCCAGAGTTCCATAGTTTTACGGTGGAGGATGATCCATTGGAATTTTATTAATGAGATTCTAAAAGTCAATCATATTATGGGTATCAGTCTATCTAAAAGTGCTAACCTAGACACCTATCAGTTAACGGGAGTGGAACTTGGCGCAAATAATAGAATAAATATAGAGGTGTAGATCTAGGCCCAGTGGATTGGGATGAGTTCGTGACTATATTTCTGGACTGGTTCTTTTCCTTGAGTTAAGGGAAACTGCGGTTGATGAATTCATCTATAGTAGCTGATTCAAGAGCCTGCATGAGTAAGTTGTTTTGGGTATGTATGAGATAGTGGTCAAGAAATTTAGGACTTCTATTATAGTCAAGGATATGAGCATATCGAGACTTATAACGCATGCTTAATAGATAAAGAAAGAAAATAACAAGGTTAATGAAATGGAGACTATGAGGGCTAGAATGAGAAATTTTGACTATTCTGAGTAAAAATTAGGCGGTGATAATAGCTCTTAGTTTCATTAAAGGTCTTCAGCTTAATCCTTATCCTCTGCCAGTGCCCTAGTACCCAAATTCAAATAGAATCATTGGGATAGGGAACTAAGTTCCTCTAAGTACCAAGGTAGTGTAACTAGTGGACGTGCTTTTCTAGTCTGCAAAAAGTGTAGTAAGAACTATAAAGGGGAGTGTATGGCCAGCAGTGGTGGTTGTTTTGATGCATAAAACTAGGTCACAAGTTGAGCAAGTTCCTAGTGGCCTCTCAAAGGGAAAATAACAACAGAAAAGGTTCTATGCATTACTAAGTAGACAGGCTCAAGAGGATTCCCCTGATGTAGTCACCAGTACATTACGTATCTTCCCTATTGATGTATATGCCTTGTCAGATCCTGAATCCATATGTTCTTTTGTGACTCTTTATATTATAGCAGACTTTGGTGTCTATCCTAAACTCCTTTCACAACTCTTCTCCTTCCTTACTCTTGTTGTAGATTCAATTATAGCTCGTAGATAAACAAATATTTACTAGTCATAGTTTTTTTAAAAAATCACCTTAGTTGATCTAGAAGAGTTAGATATGACTAGTTTGATATTATTCTTGGTGTTTATTGGCTATATTCCTATTATGCCTCAACCAGATGTAGAAATAGAGTAGTGCAGTTTCAGTTTCTAAATAAACCAGTCATAGAGTGCAAGGGTAGTATTTCAGCACTTATAGGTCAGTTTGTCTCTTACCTTAAGGCCAAAGAAATTATCTAAAAAGGGTGAATATATCATCTTATTTGAGTTAAGCATTAAAATTCCAAAATCCCACTACTTCAATCAGATCCAATGATTAACTTTTTCTAAAAGTATTTCCGAAAAATCCACCTAGAGTCCCTTCCAAGAGGGAGATAGACTTTAACATAGACCTTCTTCCAGATACCAAGCCCATTTTCACTTCATATTTACATAATTGCCCCATCTAATCTTAAATAATTGAAGGAATGATTGAGGTACCTCTAAGATAAAGGTTTCATCAATCCCAATCTCCAAGGGTTCATCTCTTTTCGTGTGTAGGAAAAGTGTTTCCCTTAGAATATGCATCAATTACCATAAATTGAATAAAATTCAATCAAGAATAATTATCTAATTTTCAGGATTGATGACTTATTTGACCAGCTTCATGATGCTAATTGTTTCTCAAATATAGACGTCGGACTTGAGTATCATAAACTTAAAATTAGAGAATGTAACATTCCAAAGACAAACTTCAAAACTCGATATGGTCACCATGAATTTATTGTTATGTCTTTTCGACTAAAGAATGCACCTGTAACTTTTATGGACTTGACGAAAAATGTATTTCAGCATTACTTGGATATGTTGTACATTGTCTTTATAGAAGACATCCTTATTTATTCTCAAAGTGAAGATGAACACACAGACCATTTAAGCATTGTCTTGTAAAATCTCAAAGATAGACAGTTATTCACAAAGTTTAGCAAATGTGAATATTGGAGAAATATAGTGGAATTACTTGGTCCCATCATTTTTATAAGGGCATTCAGGTTGTTCCTCAAAAGACCAAGCAGATAGAAACTGGCCTAGACCCATCACTTTATTAGACTTAGCCATTTACTATAGGTGTTTTGTTAAATGATATTCATTTATTGATTCTTCTATGTCCAAATAGAAAAAGTCAAATTTTAAAAGCTTGATTCTTATGAGAAGAGTTTACAAGAGTTGAAGACTCGAGTCACCTCCGTTCTTGTTTTGACTCTACCAAAGACTCCAGATGGATTTATAGTTTATTTTGATACATTAGGAGTTGGACTAGGTTGTGTGTTGATGCATCATGGTAAAGTTATTATGTATGCCACTAGATAGCTCAAACCTCATAAGAAAAATTACCCTACTTATGATCTTAAGTTTACAGCAGCCATATTTGCCTTAAATATTTGGAGGTATTATCCTAATAGAGTTCATATGGGTGTGTTCACAAATCAAAAGAGCCTTAAGTATGTGTTCAATCAGAAAAATCTAAATCTTTATCATAGGAGATGGCTAGAGTTGATCAAAGATTATATTATGAGTGTCTTGTACCATCTAGGTAAAGACAATGTGATGGTTGATCCTCTTAGAGCACTTTCTATAGTTGTGTTTCTTATGTAGACAATAAGAAGAAAAAAGTAGTTTGTGATGTTCACATGCTTGTTAGATTGGGATTTTAGTTGGTTGATTCAGTCAAAGGTAGTGTCATGGATCAGAATGGTTCAAAATCTTCTTTAGTAGTTAAGGTGAAGGTAAAGCAAGATAGCAATCCTATTTTTCTTAAGTTGAAGGAAGCAATTCAAATTTAAAAGATGAGATTTTCTCCCAAGGAGGAGAGGGTGATCTTCATTGTCAGGGCAGATTATGTATTCTAGATGTACATAACTTGAGACAACGAATTTTGACAGAAGTCCAGATTCTCAGTATTTAATTCACCCAGAAGCTACTAAAATTTATTGTGACCTATGGGAAGTCTATTAGTGGAACTGAATGAATAAATACATCACAGAATTTCTAGATAAGTGTCCAAATTGCCAGTAGGTTAAGGTTGAGCACTAGATACAAGGTGGTATGACTCTGAATATCAGAATTCCTACTTGAATTTCATTATGGGATTTTGTTGTAGTAGCTGATAATGTAGTTTGATTTTTATTATTGGTTGAATAACTAAGTCAGCACATTTCCTATCGGTTAGCACTTCAGATCTAACTGAGGATTATGCTAGACTTTACCTTAGAGAGTTGGTCAAGTTGTATGGGGTCCTATTGAAAATTATCTCAGATGGGGATACTCAATTTACTTCTCAGTTTTGGAAATCTTTTAAAAAAAACTCAATACCCAAGTTCATCTTAGCACAACTTTTCACCTACAAATAGATTGTTGGGAAGAACAGACCATTCAAACTTTGGAAGAAATATTGAGAGATTGCATGATTGATTTCAAAAGTAGTTAGTATGATCACTTGCCTTTGATTTTGTTTTCTTATAATAACAATTAGCACTCCAATATTTTGATGGATCCATGTGAGGTACTTTATGGTAGCAGATGTAGATCTTTTATTAGTTGATTTAAGGTAAGTGAGTCTTTATTGATAGGGACCAATTCAGTCCAAGAGGCAGTAAAGAGGGTTAAGTTGATTAAAGAAAATCTCAAGATAGATTGAAGTCTTCAGAATTCAATGCAGTTATGAGGAGAAGGGATTATTGATTTAGTCTACTTGAAAATTTCACCCATGAAAGGGGTGAAGAGATTTGGCAAGAAAGAAAAATCAGTCCCAGGTAGATTAGTCCTTATAGAATTTTAAGGCATATTAGCAATGTCGCATATGCATTAGAATTGCCTATCGATTTAATATCAGTGCATCAAGTTTCTTATGTGTCTATATTGAAGAAATGCATTTGTGATCTAGCTTCAGTTGTGCCTTTAGATAGTGTGGCCATGAAAGATAACCTCTCTTATAAAGAGGTTCTAGTTAAGGCTTATGACTGTCAAGTTCATAAGTTGAGGAAAAAAGAAGTTGCTTCAGTGATAATCGATTGGAAGAATCAGCTAGTTGAGGGAGCTACTTGAGAAGCAGAAGTAGATATGATGACCAAGTACCCTCACCTTTTCCCTTCAAACTCAATTCTAGCTTGAGATAATAGATTTCTCCAGTATTCCACATGTCAAGTTTGTATGCATAATTCATGAATTCAGTCTAATCACATTTTAATCAGAAAATTAGCTATTATGGAAACAATTAGCTTAGAACTCAATGTTGGGATTGCAGATATTTCCTCCATCTTTTCAACCTAATTAGTCTTCATTCGAGGATGAATGCTTCAAAAAGGGAAATACTACAACACCCCATAAGTTCCTAAGACTCCATTTTGGACTTTGCAACAAAAAAAAGTTGGAAACTAAAAGGTTTCAATAATACGATAAAGGAAATGAGTTTTCATTAGTGCCAATGACTCACTGGCTGAACTATTTTGAGGACATAACAAAAAGTCCTGAGAATTTAAAATCTTCCAAGTGGAGACAACTCCAGGGGATGAGACAATATCGGTCATGATGAGTCATCATTACAAATCTTACTAAGTCCTGAAGGGTGAAAGAAATTCATCCTAGTGGACATAACTCTTGGCGTCAAGCTGTAACCAATCCCTACGAATCATTGTCTTCACCAATTCTAAGAAAGTTTTGGAAGTTGATATTTTGGTCCAGCCGCAATGAGTTAACATAATGACCCATCATTAGTAATTATGTATCACTGAATCTAGTCACCCCATACCCGAGCGAAATATTCGAGTCAAATAGATTCTGATGGTAAGTCATTGTCAGACACGACAAGTCATCATGTGACCCGTGACGACAGGGTACAACTAAAATAGTTACGTATTCATAAAGTCATTTTCATAGTTTCCCTATTTCCTAGACCTATACTACATTGTTTTAGAGGTATTTAGGAATGGGTTAAAGGGACTTACATATTCTCTCAAACCTCATTCTCCCCCAAATACTTAGAAATCATAATAGAAGGCAATTATTTTCTCTTAATTCCCAGAAAATAGAGTTCTTCACTTTCAAGCTCCAAGGTCCAAGTTATAGCCAAGGATTTCACTTCTAGGTATATGGATTTCATCAATGGGTATCCTTTAACCCATTAAGTCCCTAAGTTAACTCAACTTTTCAGTAAATCCATTATCTAGAAATTGGTGTTTTCATTAAGAGAATGATTCTCCTTATATTTTAGTCTTTCTAATAGATTTATAAATCCATGTTTTCCTGTGAACTTCAGTAACTTTACAGACTTGTATTTTTTATAACCCTCAGTATATTGATATTCTATATCTTGAAATTTGCATTGTGTGAATTCATATTGTATTCAGAACATAGAAATTATCTTAAATTATTGTATTCTTCAAAGACGGCGAGTTATGAATGCTTGATGACTTAGTATCCCATAAATTTTTAGTTCAATATTTAGTCCTTCAGTTCCATAAATTTTAGGATGCTTTTAGACAAAGAATTTATCATCCAATCTCAAAACATTGGTATTATTGAGATATTCAATACATCAATTTATTTCAATTTAAAGTAGTATGTAGCACCGAGCGAATGCAGGGATGGAGGCTCACCCATCAATTAGGCTGAGAACTTTAGTAGAAGTCCCTAGGTCCCAAAACTACATTGCCATCATAGGTTCTAAAAGGATACCTGCCAAATTAGGCTGACACCTTATTCCTTTTGGAAATTAATTTAGTTTAACCACCTCTCTCAATGTTCATTCCCTTGGTAAGGTAAAAAAACATCCTTCTAACTGGGGTTATAGATTGGGCCTCGTAGCCTAGATAGGTATGTTTATTAATAGTATCTCACACAGTTCAGACTTAGTCATTGCATGACCCTAGATTCAGTCTATTCAGTTATAGTATTTATCATTTATGGTTATTTACTTGGGTCATTGCATTAGCTTATATTTATCTATTTCATGTTCAGCATATTTCAGTTATATATTTTATTGTGTGTATCTCACATGCTCAGTATATTCAAAGTATTGACCGCATACTTTTTTACACTATATTATGTTATAATATAAGTTCAGATGCTCAACATCCAAATCTAGGTTAGCATAATACCATACTCAGCTCATCAACAATGTGTAGTGAGTCCTCATCTTTAGAGGATGAGGCTCATTATCTTTTTTCCTTATTTTCAGTTATTTCAATTTTCATACGGTTAGAATTAGCTGGGTACTTGTCCCAGCAACTCATTTGTAATAGAGGCTTTCAAACAGACAAATTAGTTATCTCAGCTTGTGTCGGTTTTTAAACTATTTATTGGCTTACAACATTAAAGAGCTTCATTATTTCTCCAGTTATCTTTCCCATTCAGTACTTTTTATATATTTTAGGTGTGCTTAGAATCATGACATACCATGAGTTATCATAGGGTCACTTATGCTCTAACCACCACATTGCGACTAGGATGTAGTCTCGGATCGTGATAAAATCTAAGGTCCCAAGATCCAAAAATGGTGAAAAGTTAAATCATGAACATGGGGTTTAAATATTGTTATGATGAATAATGTCTTCTAAGCATGAGAACCCATCCCACCACGTGCGGAGAAGGATACCCGACCCAACACAACACTTGTTCTTCACGTGAGCAACAGATTAGCCACATGTCTGATGACCAGTGAATGCTTCACTACACACACGATGAAGGATTACCTAGTGCACCAGTGTCACAACCTGAGACTAACTCCTAGTCATAACATGGTGCTTAAGGCAAAAAGTGACCCCAAGTTAACCCATGATCTGCTATCTACTGTGAGCACTGAATAAAATAATGATAAAACAACATATGTGGAAGCTAAACTGATAGAAATGCTATTAAGATGTAATACTGAAATGATAACCTATATGACTGAACAACTGATAAAAACTAAAAACAAGTTTGACTATCCAGAAGACTCTAAAACATAAAGAGTTGATGGAACAACCCTCCAACTAACTCCGACTGACTAAAATAAAGGCAATACTAAAAATAACTGTAACTAACTTGTCATTGGAGTATGAGGACTCACCACAAATATTGTTGGGTGGCATTGAGCTAACTAAGGAAGATTAGGGAACAGAACGTCCGAACCTATGTTATAAGACAACATACCACAAAAAAAAAGTATGTGACCAGTACTTTGAATGTACAAGTATGTGAGATATGGAAAACAGAAATACATATAATTACTGATCTTAAATGCATGAACAAATGAAATGAAGGAAAGACTAAGTAAAACATGTACTGTAATAATCTGTAATCTGAATAACTGAATGACTAATAAACTGAACACTTGGTCATGCAATCCTGATCTGATATGGTTTGAATACTAAACAGAGACTGTGGAGCTAACTACGACCGACTTGCCCCAATCGGAGCTAATCGAGGTCCAACTTGTAACCCCAGTTGGAAGGGTTTAGGTAGCTTGCCAAGGGTACCAATGCATGGATGAAGATGTGGATCCACAAATCTGATGTCCATAAGTACAAGGGTGTCATATCTCTAATGACAGAGGGGCCCTCATAATCTACGATGACGACGTAGGTCTGGAACTTAGGGACTGCTACTAACGACTTATGCCTAACTAAAGGGGGAGCCACTATCCCTGCGTTCAGTCGGTGCTAAGTGCTACTGCCAACTGAATGACACTATTATTATTATTTGTTTAACATGATTTTTACTCATAAGTGCTTAGCATGAATATAATAATCTAAATATAATGATACAGACATGGTATGAATAACTGGTAACTTGAAAATCTAAAATATTCATGGCTATCTAGGTAGTCGGTGTTCATAACCCTTCAGTACTGAATAATAGTTTAAATAAAATAATATTATTTAAAAACACTGTCTAGAGATTCATGATTCAGAGACTCAAAACATAGAGTATATCAATAATTGATGAAAATCATGATTTTAGGTATGGGAAGATGCTCAACTTACAAGGACAACATGCTCACATAGTTAAATTCATAAATTGATATGAACATGATATGGGTGACTGAAATTATAAAGTATATAAGGATATAGTTCACATGGAAAACACATTTTCATGGCTTATATTCAAAACTATTAAGAGAGAATTGAGTAAATTCATGCTTGACAATGAAATTTCATAAAAAGAGTGGAAAATGGTTTATACTTAAAAGTAACAAGGATTCTTAGGAATCAATGGGTGGAAGGGAACCATTGATGAATAACCCATAACCCATTGATGATTATACGTTGTTAACTGATGATGAATGGGGAAAATAATGCCACATTTGCATTTTTAAGTCGTGAATTAGGCATTTAGGGAAAAGGATAAAAATGCCCCTTTAACTTTAAGAAATCTGCCTGAAATTACATAGCCTTCATGCCACGAAGGCTATCGTGGATGCTAGCCACCGTGACACGCTACGTATTGCAGATGTTATCCTCCATGACACACAACGTATCATGGATAGTATCCTCTATGATACGCTGAAATTGCAAAAGCTTACTGCCTCTGTGGTCTAAAAACACCCTGAACCTCTTCCAAAAATTCTGAAACTCTCTCGAATGACCCTTTTAATATCCCTAAACACATTTCAACTCATAAATCAGTGTTTCAAACTTGAGAAGGAAAAAAATAAAATATTCAAAATCTTGGGGTCTTAAAATGGTCATGTCACTTGTACTTGGTGTAATAAATAACTTTGGGACTTCTAAACATTGGATAGATAGCTGGAAACTCATCTAGAATCTTACGGGGTATTACAATATCTCCCTCGTGGGATCATTCATCCCTGAATAAAACTATCGAAGCTGAGATACTAAGAAGAGTGATATCATGTACTGAATACTTATATGTTGAATCATGATTAAGTAACCGAATTTGAAACGTGACACATGGATTAAACTAAATTCATGAATGCATGCTATGACATAAGGATTGCTGGAAATCTAAGATAGAAAATGAGAGAATCGATTTAAAAGAAACCATTAACTCAAGATGAATCTAAATTGCAGAGAAAGGGTGGGGATACTTGGCTCGCATATCTTCTTCTGCCTCCCAAGTAGCTCCCTCAACGGACTGATTTTTCAATAGAACCTTAACCAAAGGAGCTTCTTTATTCCTTAACCTATGAATCTGGTGATGAAGGATCTCAACTAGGACTGATTCCAAAGAAATATAAAACACTGGATGCACTAATTCCAAATCTACAAGTAACACTAACTCATAAGCTATCTTTCTAAAACGATTCAAAATCCCATATGGGCTAGCATAGTGAGGAATGAACTTCCTCTTTTTACTGAATCTCTTTACCCCTTTCATAGGTGAAATGTTCAAATAAACCAAGTCACCAACATCAAACTCAAGATCCATTCTTCTCACTTCTGCATAAAATTTCTAATGACTATGGGTTGTCTTCAGCCTTTCTCGAATTAACTACACTTTCTCCATCACCTCATACACTAAATCTAGCCCGATCAAATAAGCCTAACCTACTTAAAACCAACTAATATATCTACACCTTCTTCCATAGAGTGCCTCAAATGGAGCCATTTGAATATTGGAGTGATGGCTTTTGTTTTAGGCAAACTCAATCAAAGGCAAATGGTCATCCCAACCACCCTTAAAGCCGATAACACAGGCCCTCAACATATCCTCTAAGGTCTGAATAGTCCTATCTGCCTGATAGTCTATTTGAGGATGAAAAGTTCTACTGATATGGACCTGGGTTCCAAGACTCTTCTAAAAAGCCTTCCAAAAGTGAGAAGTAAATTGAGTACCTATATCTGAAATGATAGTCATTGAAACCCCTTGCAGCTTTACCGAATCCCTAAGATAGAGTCTAGAATAATCCTTAGTTGAATACAAAGTATGAACTGGTATGAAATGGGCTGACTTGGTTATTCTAATTATAATGACCCAAACAAAATCATGCTAATGACGCGTATGAAGTAACCTTATCACAAAATCCATGTTCACCACCTCCCACTTCTAAGTAGGGATGCTGAATTCCTAAGGCGTACAACTAGGCCTTTGGTGTTCAACCTTAACCTATTGATAATTCAAACACTTAGCCATAAATTATGCAATATCTTTCTTGATACCATTCCACCAATAGATTTCCCATAAATCACGGTACAACTTAGTAGCCCCTGGGTGAATAGAATATTGCAGACCATGCACTCTTCTACTATTTGCTATTTCAAACCATTCACACTCAAAACATATAACCTGCCTTGACAAAGAAACACAGCATCTCCCCCTTGGGAGAAAACCTCAACCTCCAGATCCAAAACTGTCTCCTTTAACTTGACCAAAATAGGATCCCTGTCTTGATTTTCATTCACTTCTGTCACCAATGAAGATTTCATACCATTCTGAACCCATATACTACCTTAAGCCAAATCAACCAACCAAACACCTAATCTAGCAAGCTGATAAACCTTATGAAGTAACTCTCACTTATCCTCCTCAACCATGTACAACACTTTTCATAGACAATCTTCTAAGGGAATCAGCCACTACATTAGCGTTACCCATGTGATACAACAAACTCATATCATAGTCTTTTAACAATTAGAGACACCTTCTCTGATAAAGATTTAGATCCTTCTGAGTGAACACATACTGTAAAATCTTATGATCCATGAACACGTCAACATGGACTCCATAAAGGTTATGCCTCCAAATCTTTAAGACAAAAATAACTGCTGCTAACTCCAGATCATCAATCAAGTAATTCTCCTCATAGGGTTTAAGTTGTCTAGAGTCATGGGATATGACCTTACCTTACTGTATCAATACACTACCAAAACCAACTCTAGAAGCATCACAATAAACTACAAACCCATCTGAACCCTCTGGTAGAGTCAACACTAGAGTGGAAATGAGTTGAGTCTTCGACTTTTGAAAACTCTTCTCGTATAAATCTGACCACTAAAATTTAACTTTTTTTTGGCCTAGTCGAGACATAGGGGAAGCAATAGAAAAAATCATTCAATAAACTACCTATAGTAACTAGCTAAACCCAAGAAACTCCTAATATCTGATAAAGAGATGGGTCTAGGCCAGTTTCTCACTACTTCAATCTAATGAGAATCTACTCAAATGCCATTACCAAAAATGATATGACCAAGGAAACCTACTAATCTCAACAAGAATTCACACTTGCTGAACTTAGAAAATATTTGGTAGTCCTTAAGGGTCTACAATACAATCCTCAAATAGTCTACATAATCTCCTTCACTACAAGAATAGACAAGAATATCATCTATGAAGACTATGACGAACATGTCCAAGTCTGCTTGAACACCCTGTTCATCAAGTCTATGAGGGATGCAAGAGAATTTATTAGTCCAAAATACATAACTAGAAATTTAAAGTGACCATACCGAGTTCTAAAGACTTACTTTGGGATGTCATGTACTCTGACTCTAAGCTGATGATAGCCGGATATGAGGTCTATCTTAGAGAAATAGCTTTCACACTAAAGTTGGTTGAATAAGTCATCAATCCTAAGGGGGAGGATACTTATTCTTGATTGTGACTTTGTTCAATAATGGTAGTCAATGCACATTCTAAGGGAATCATCTTTCTTACGCACGAAGAGAACTAGATCACCCCACGGAGAAATACTAGGCCTGATAAAACCCTTATCTAATAGATCTTTCAACTGTTCTTTCATTTTCTTAAGCTTGACTGGAGCCATTCTGTAAGGTGGAATTGAGATAGGTTGGGTCTCTAGGAAGAGATCTATTCCGAAGTCAATTTCCCTCTCTGGAGGAACTTTGGGAAGAACTTTTTGGAATACCTTTAGAAATTTATTTACTACTAGAAATGGCTCAAGACTTAGAGATTCAGAATTTGAGTCCTTGACTCGCACGAGATGGTAAATACAACCTTTAGAAATTATCTTCCATGCTTTAAGATAGAAGACAAATTGACCTATAGGCACTGAAGTACCACCCCTTAATTCAATAAGAGGCTCATTAGGGAAATAGAACTGTACTATTTTGTTTCTACAGTCAACTAAAGCATATCACGAGTTGAGCCAATCTATGAAGAGAATAACATCAAAATAGGTTATCTCTAACTCTTCGAAGTCAACTGAGGTAACTTTCTAAGACATTGAGATGGGGAAATTTTTATATAACCATCTGGCTAAAATAGAACTACCCGTGAGGGTAGACACTAAGAAGAGCTCTGCTAAGATTTCAAGATTGACGCCAATGTTTGCTGCTATATAGGGAGTGACAAAAGAAAGTGAAGCTTCAGGGTCTAACAATGCATTAACATAAAGATGAAAATCTTGTAATGTACCCATAAGCATATTAGGAGAAATTTCTTGATCCTGTTGAGTCTGGAGATCATAAATTCAATCCTGACACTGCCTACTGATGGCACTATAGGTGGTGCCCTATTGAGTAGGGCGACCCACTAGTGTTTCAAAAGGATTAGTCTTGCCCTACTGACGATCATTTCCACCCTTCCATATACCCAATGGGAGATTCCTTATGTTGTGGCCTATCTTATCACACCCAAAGTATGCATCACTACCTACTTTACACTCACTTTGATGATTCTTATGACACTTCTTATAGATTGGATTTGTGTGGCCATTATTCACACTACCCTGGGATTTAAAGCCTGGTGCTCTATCTCGATTGTCTTGTTTGAACTTTGGCATGGGAGCACTAGCTGAAGATAGGTCTGGAGCTAAAGATTTTTCGTGAAACTAAGAATGATTACCACTTTCCAACCTCTGCTGAGAAAAGTTAAAGGTACCTATTCTATCCCTCTTATTTTCCCTTTCCATCTCCTTACGCTTCTTCTCAATATGTTGAGCAGGGAAAATCAACCTAAAGAGATCAATCTCCTTTATCAGCATCATTGTTTGACACTCGTTGACCATATCTTCAAAAACCCTGGACATGAACTTACTTATCCTAGACCTAGAATTAGCCACCATAGTTAGAGCATACCTCGTCAGTTAGGTGAACTTGAGTGAGTAATCTTTCACACTCATACTACCCTGCTTCAAATTGATGAACTCCTGAACCTTAGCCTCCTTCAACTCAAGTGAGAAGAATTTGTCTAAGAAACTCGTAGAAAACTTATACCACTTTATAGGCCCTACCTCAATACCTCTGTCCCCTTTCCACTGTTTAAACCAAGTGTGAGCTACTCCTGGCAATTAATGAGCAACTAAGTCAGCACTTTCACTCAAAGTGACACCCATAATGTCTTTCACTTTCTACACACCATCTAGAAACTCTTATGGATCCTCCTCAGACTTGGATCTAGAAAATAATGGAGGATTCATTCGAGTGAAATCTCAGATTCTAGCTGCAGCCATATTTACTACTACGTTAACTGGGGAAACAATCTATTGATTATTTTGGACACCAATGGATTAGGCTAAGGCTGTGAAAGCAACCATAAATTCCACATGGGAGACCTATTCGTTCTAAGTGTTTTCGAGGAAAAGTGATGGTGTGGGCTGATCCCTATTCCTACTTTCATGAGCCCTTATAGAGGGTATTTTCTATAAATGGTAGAGAATGAGTTAAAAGGAGAAGTTTAACAGAGCTTACGCTCTATCGTATGACATGAACATTGAAAGAAGAGAAACTTGTCTAAAATGTCTCATAGCCTCTTATCCATAAGTTTGGCGCGCTTCACACCCATGCACAAGACTTTACTCAATGCGGCTTTCAGACACCTTAGGACACTTTATAACCTTAGGCTCTGATACCAAACTTTTCATGACCCAAGACTACCCCCTAGTTGTAACATGGTGCTTAAGGCCACAAGTGATCCCAAGCTAACTTATGATCTAGTATCTGTTGTGAGCACTAAATAAAATAATAATAAAACACCCTATACGAAAGCTAAACTAATAGAAATACTATTAACATGTACTACTAAAATGATACCCAACATGTCTGAACTACTAATAAAAACTGAAAACAAGTCTGACTATCTAAAAGACTCTAAAACATGAGGAGTTGATGAGAAAAACCCGCAACTAACTCCGACTGACTGAAATAAAGGACGTAATAAAAATAACTGTAACTAACTTGTCCTTAAAGGATGAGGACTCACCACAACAGCTGTTGAGTGGCACTTAGCTAACTAAGGGCGATTAGGGAACTGAGCATCCAAACCTATGTTATAAGACAACATAGTGCAAAAAAGAGTATGCAATCAGTACTTTGAATGTACTAGTATGTAAGATAGGGAAAACTGAGATACATACAAGTAATGATCTTAAATTCATGAACATGTGAAATTAATGAAGAGTAAGTAAAATATGTGTTGCAATAATCTATAAATCTGAATAACTGAATTACTGATAACCTGAACACTTTGTTATGCAATCTAGATCTAATATGGTCTGAATAATGAATTGAGACTGTAGGAGCTAACTACAATCGACTTGCCCCAACTTGAGTTAATCGGGGTCTAACCTGTAACTCCAGTTGGAACGGTATTGGTACCTTGCTAGGGGTACTAACACATGGATGACAATGTGGATCCACAAAGTTGATATCCCAAAGGATAAGGGTTTCATACCTCTACTGATGGGGGATCCCTTATAATCGATTATGGCACCGTTGGTTTGAAACTTAGGGACTACTACTAATAACTCATGCCTAACTGATGGGAGAGCCTCCATCCCTGCATTCACTCGTGCTAAGTGCTACTCCCAACTGAATTACACTTGTATTATTATTATTTATTTAACATGATTTGGTACTGATAAGTGCTCAAAATAAATATGATGATCTAAATATAATGATACAAATATGGTCTGAATGACTGGTAACCTGAAAATCTAAAATATGTATGGCTATCCAAGAATCAAGCATTCATAACCCTCCAGTGTTGAATAATACTTTAAATACAATAACATCATTTAAAAACATTGTTAGGAGATTCATGATTCAGAGACTCAAAGCATAGAGTATATCAATAACTGATAAAAACAATGATTTTAGGTATGGGAAAATGCTCAACCTTTAAGGACAATATGCTCACATGATTAAATTCATAAATTGATATGAACATGATATGGGTAACTGAAATTATAAAGAATATAAGGAAATAGTTCACATGGGAAACACATTGTCATGGTTTGTATCCAAAACTATTAAGAGAGAATCGAGTAAATTCATGCTTTACATTGAAATTTCTGAAAAAAGGGTAGACGAATTTATACTTAAAAGAAACAAGCTATTCTTGGGACTCAATGGGTAGAAAGGACCATTGATGAATACCCCACATACCTGAGTTGCTTGAATTTGTGATAAAAAGTTGGAATTAGGACCTTGAATGGTTGAATTCTTGGAAGAAGCTTTAAATTTTGTGTGTTAACGCAATCAAAATACATTTATCTCCAAGAACAAAAAGTCATTTATGCTTAATACCTTTATTTTGATCAATATCAGCCTTGATTCGACCCTTTATTCGAGTAGATTTTTCTTCGACAAATTGCTTGAGGCCAATGCTTTTTTGAATCTAATTGTAGATATTATGCCAGTCATACCTCTATTTTTTTTAGCCCTTGTGTTGGCAAGCTGCTGGAAGTTTTCAATGAGATCCTTACTAATATCCTTGAAAATTTATGGTTTCTTTGAGAAAAAATTCTATAATAAATCAAATCAGATAAGTTTTACCATTTGAAATCTCGATTCAAACATTGAAATTCTTGGATAGTCACAAGAAATCTGGCTTAACTTATTTCCTTCTTTTCTTGCACTTTTCTTTTGAGTGAAAGACCTTATTAGGCTCCTCTTATGTATATAGAAATTTGGTTAAGGACAAACTCTTATTAGAAAAGAATTTAGAAAAATTATTTTAGAGAAAGTGCTTTGTTGCTTGGTGTAAAACTAGGAGATGTGGTGGAAAATCGATGAGTTATTCTCTTTTTTTTTAGAAAAAAAATCATCTTGGATATTGTGTAATGCTTACTCACAAATTCTTCGTTTACACTGTAGTAATATTTTTTTATTCTCTCTTCATCTTTGGATTCTTATCTAATGATCATAGACATAATCCTGGACGTGAGGAATAAAATAAAAAGGATTTTCCTTGCGTGATTTTAAAATTTTCTTAGAAGTTGGTCTATTCCACACAATTAACTAAGAATAAGAACAAAGCATTTTGAAATTTCAAAAAAATCAAGTCATCAATAGAAAGAGAGAATGGGGGGTGATCATATGTTATTAATTAATGATGAATGGGGCAAATAATTAATGCCTCTCTTGGGTTTTTAAGTCGTGAATTGGGTGTTTAGGAAAAAAGAAAAAAGAACAAAATTCCCATTTAACTTTAAGAAATATATCCAAAAATACATAGCCTCCGTGACACGTTACATATCATAGAAGCTACAAGGTGGACATAACCCTAACTTGTCATTCTCTGTGATCAAATATAATTTACACATATCATCTCATCGTTACACTGATAATATTATTGTGCACTTAAACCAAAACCCCTCTTTATCTTGGAACCTTCGATCAACAGTCTAATAATAATCGCAATACTTAGTGACCATAGTATTCCCTGTGGGATTCGACACCCAACCCAGTTGGGTTCTATATTTGACAGCGACCGCTTACACTTTCTAACGAGAGTTGTAATTTGGGCGTATCACTACGCCATCATGGACCTTGTCATATCTAAAAATGTTCTATTCCTTCTTTCAGCTACACTATTTTGTTGAGGTGTATAAGGAGTAGTTAATTGTATGATAATGCCTTTTTCAATACACAGTTCTTCAAACTGTTTTGACAAATATTCACGACTTCTATCGGTTCTTAATGTCTTTATACTTTTGTCTAATTGATTCACAACTTCATTCATATATCTTTTGAAGCATTCAAGTGCTTCTGATTTATGAGATATCAAATAGACATAACCAAAGCGCATGAAATCGTCAAAAAATGTAATGAAATATGAAGCACCAGTCCTTTCCCTCACATTCATTGGACTACAAATATCAAAATGGATTATTTGCAATGGGAATTCAGCTCTTTTAGCCTTCTCAAATGGTTTGCGTGTAACCTTTTCGGCAAGACAATTTTGACAAGTTGCATTTCAATTTTGGAGAAAGAACCTAGTTGTCCTTTCTTTACCAATCTATTCATTCGTTCTTGTGCTATATGACCCAATTTAGCATGCCATGTAAGTATATCAACATCATTATTACTAGAATAACCTGACATTACACAATGGTCAACATAATAGTCATAAGTTGAAGGATTACAATTTAAAATAATAAAGCGATCATAACGATGTCCAAAATTATAAAAACAGTATCTAGAGTAATTTTTACACAATTACAACTAAAAAATAAATAAAAACCAACATCTAAAAGAACAGACACAAATACTAAGTTTCATTGAATTTCTGGAGCATATAGGACGTCATGCAACATTAAAGACCGGCCTCCACGCATATCTAATTTGCAAGTGCCAATATCTTTGACTTTAGGTCTTGCATTATTTCCTACATAGATCTACCTTGATCCAGGTAAAACTCGACGGAACTCCATAAACACTTCTCGATCTCGACTCACATGGTCGGTGGCTCCTGAGTCTACAATCCACATAGGATAAGATTCAGTTAATAAAGCAGTGCTAGAAACTTATGTAGCACTTAGAGTTGCATTTTAAAATGCTTCCTTTTTCTGCTCAAGACATTCATGAGAAAAATGCCCCAGATTTTGGCAATTGTTGCACTTCATCTTACTCTTGTCTTTCTTCTTGAAAAACCTTTTTCCCTTCTTAGAATTTTGGCTTGTTCTTTTTCTCAGAGGGTCCTTTTTCGGACTTTTTACCCTTTCTATTATTTTTTTATTTCTTCTTACGCTTGAATCCTGAAGAGTTCTTACCACTTGATTCTACCATAAAGGCATTAGAAGTAGCTTTAGCAGCACCAAACCGCTCATCTTCAAGTTCAACATGACGGGCAACATCAGAAAAAGTTTTGATGCTGTCATTGTGGGTTAAGTTGACCTTTAAGTGTTCCCAACTATTGGAAAGTAATCGGATCACTGCTTGAAGCTACTGCCCATCCGAAAGAACTTGACTAGCCCTTTTGAGTTGAGCTATCATATTCGACATCACCCTAAGGTGTTGTTTGATGTTCTGATCATGACGCTTCTTGTAAGTGTCAAACTTGATAGTCAGTTGTTTGAGGTGGGTAACAGAAGTACCCCCATATATTCCTCGCAAGTGTTCCTAGATGACATTGGCAGTAGAAAATTCCTCACACTCATGTATGAGGTTATCAACCACAGAACTTACAATGATTCCACGTGTAATGGAATCAGCCTTTTTCCAAGCCTTATAAGCTTCAAGGTCTCTTTTGTGTTGTGCAGTGTTACCCTCTTCTGGTAGACATATGACATGGTTAATACCTTCAAGAGCATTTTGCTCTTTAAACACATACCACATTTTACGACTCCAAATATCGTAGTTGCCTCCATTTAGTTTTTCTCCTTTATTAAAGTCAGCAATTATACTTTTTGATGCCATGTCTGTTATTAAGATACAATCACACAAGTATTTTATCATTTATGCATGCAAGTTACACATTCAAGCAAATCATTTCACATAAAGATTTTATGTTTAGTGTAAAATCGAAAGGACACTTAAGAATCCAATCATCATATACGAACTAAACACTTAACCAAAATTAGAAATTAATTTTTTAATGTCTATTAGAATGATAGCTTTCAATTAAGTCGTTTAAAACTCAAACAAATGAATGAAATTCATATAAAAGGAGATAAACAACTTAATATATATATAATATAAAGTTAATAATAACTTCATGTTACAAGTCAATCTAAAAATAAAAGTCATTCCACAAAAAGACTTATGTACACAATATTCTAGATGACTTATGTACACCCAAAAAGGCTCGCTAGGCCAAATTTCATGGTAAATATCAATTAATCTCTCGCCCTAAGGGTCACGAAGAGAATTTGCTAAAATAGCTAATGCTTCCCAATCTGAGATTTCTACATAGTTTTCTAGTTCTACACGTTTTATTTCAAACATGTGTATAAAACTAACAATACTAATGTTAGGCGTCGTCTTAAAAGACTTGAATTCTTTGAGTTTCTTCTCTAATTCTCTTCGCATATCCCTTTCATTGTGTAACAAATTTTGTGTCGCTCTAGAAACACCATTTCGTATGATCTCACGACCTCGAAACATGTTCTTCGACGACGTGCTTTTCCACTTTGTTTCTTTGCTCCCACTTGGAGTGATTTGAGTTTGTCTCCATTCAGCCATTTCTGAAATAGGAACCAAGAAACAATAAGAATGATTATGTCATTCAATGTGACAACTTATGTCACAATTTATTGTAGAAATCACAATCTGTTTATAAAAAATTAGAAACTATTTTAGACAAGAATTGCATCAAGCCTAATATATACCCTCATTAAAAAAACAAAGACATAATATTTTACACTACATGATTTTCTATTTTTTTTATTAAAGCAATTATAATGCAACAGTAAACACCTTTTTATATATATGTACTACAATTTGTACTTGTACTATATCAGTACCATACAACAACGAAAAAAATTAAATAAAGGGCCCAATTCAACAATTTGTACACTTACTGCACTATACATATATTAATTCCCTTTTCCCAGAAACAATGCTAAAGGGAACATAATTAATTTTTTTTAAAGTCAACCACAAAAAACAACAAAAAACTTTTACTTGCTTATTAAAAGAAAAAAACAAAAGGAAGAAACTTTCTTTTCCTTCTACTGAAGAACGCACTGTTCCTTTCCTTCTGAAGTTGCATGAATCAACCTTTATATTTTTTTTCTTAAATATTACAAAAGTATTTAACAGAATTTGAAACCACAACAACAATTGTAACAGCAAATTAAAGTAAAAGGTCAATTTTTTAAAAAAATTAACGTATCTGACTGAATCAGCGGTGTGTCCAACCAAATTTCAGCGACGCGTTTGACAGGCGTCTCACAGAATCCGCCAAAAAAAAACTATCATGGCGGCGCTTCTAATCAGATCGAAAAATTCATACAACCAATTATGAATATTTTTCTCACAAGTATGTTCATACACAAAATTTTCTTAAACTTGAAAATTAACGTGTAACAACGGGGCAATAAAATCCGTCTCTGATGCCATTGATAGTAAATTTAGAGCAAAAACATAAATCAGTGTGTACCTTAACCTCGTAGCAGAAATTGATTTTGCTAGATCTGCCCCAAGTCTACTTTGAATTTCTTGGAAACAAAGTTGTAGAACCACAAACTAAATGCCTTAAAATTTCACTACTTTGCTGTTGTTTTTTGTTTTTCTTTTTATTACTGTCACTGACTTTTACAGAGGAAGAGAAGTTGTAATATATTGAAGAAGTGGAAAAATAACCATTCCCTCCAAGTTTCAAAAATTAAAAATTATCTCTTTTTTTCCCCCTTATTTTGTCAGATAATCCAAAAACAAATAAAATCGGATTGGATTGAATCGATCCACATGAGCGACCCATAATCCGTAATTCAATAGTATTTCACTTTCTCCAATATGGCATGATTACTAAGCATCTCGGCGTGACTTGTGTGACCATTGACACTAGGAGAGCTCTTGATAACCATAGAATCCAAGGTACTAAAAGAATGACCTACTTTGACTTGGCACAAAATTTAAGAAAATAAAGAAGACTTTTGAATCTTGTGACCTTAAATTAAAGTTGTGTCAAATGTACCAAAATACTCTTTAATCTTGTGGTCCTAAACATGTCATGTGAAAAGTTAAAATTAAAGTATTTTCAAAAAGAAAAAGGAATCATAGAATACGGAGGAATTATTATTTAATTTTTGAGAATTCAAGGAACTAGGATGTGACATTGTCACTGGAGAAAAACGATAGGAAACTACTTCTTCTGGGACTTCTGCAGCAGCATCTTCTACATCCTTCAGTACAGAAAACTACTTACAATACATAAAAAGCAACAACAAAGTTAACAAACTTCCCAAAAGATATCTTGCTTTGTACTGCTGTGACTAAATTTTATGGATTTCCAATTGGAGTTGCTGAAGATCCAATATTTGCACTTGATGTAAGAGCTAATAGAAAAGGATGGGGTAGGAGATTTTCTTGCCTAGTTATTTTCAATACAAATTCTATTAAAATAACACAAGAAGTGTCATTGGTAAACAAGGCGCTTGAAATAGCGAAAATAAAGCAAATTCGACAAAGCAAATCTTTGGCGCCCTGGCTCTTCCATGCCAACAATTTACCCAAGTATTTATACATGTCTGCTCTTGATAGATAAACACTAAAAACCATAGTCCCAAATAAAAGGCCTAAAATTGGAAGATCGATAACACCATATGCTTGATCTGAAGTTAAGACTTGAAACATGACCATAAGCATATCTCCAAGGAGAGAACCTGCAGTCCTTCCGATCGGCATGGAAGGGACAGCAGGGAAAACTGCTAGTACCCAAAATATAGCGAAGGCAATTGAACCAAGAACCACTTTAATAGTTGGTGCCATAGCCATCTTTTGTACCTAAAGAAAGTGAAGTCCAAAGCTTCTTTTATGTTCAGATTTGTCAGAACATTGGCAACTCGAACATCAGAAAAATGAGTAGAGCATAAAAAAGAACTCAGTTGTAGTAGAGTAAAAGCAATTGTACTTTACACTAAATTAGCCAAAAATGTACAATTGGAGCAAAATAGATTGTGGATGTACTTTTGACATTACTCTGTGTTTGTGAATATGATTTAGCAGCAAACACTTTTGAGTTGAAGGTTAAAAAAAAATTAGTTCTCTCCTCCTTTTGGTTCACTGCTAACCTGTCAGCAAGTAAAATAAACACCGACTCTACGTCACGGTATCACGGGTATGTTGGTACGAAAGAAAATGTTTTTGATGAAAAATATTTTCACAAAAAATAGGGAAAAGGCTCAAATATGCCACTGAACTATTAGAAATGGCTTATTTATGTCATTCGTTAAAGGTTGGGCTTATTTATACCATCGTCGTTATAAAACCGGCTCATCCTTGCCATTACATTTTAACAACCAGTTTTTAAAAACAGCCTTGCCACGTGGCATCTTATTAGAGGGTCATATCATTTTTATTTTTTAAAAAAAATTTTAAAATTTTTTTTTAAGAAAAATTAATTTTTTTTTTATCCATTAAAAAGAATCCATGCAACTTTTTGATTCATTGAAAATTAGTTTGATATATGCTTTTAAAATTTGATTAATTTTTCATGAATATATTCTTAAAACATTGTCGTTCGATTTGTTTTTTTATCATTTTTGACATATTAAGATTGTTTTCATATTTTACCTTTAATATTAATTATTGTTTTCTTCAAATTAATTTCAAATACAATAGTAAACATCATTTAATAAATATAATTTAACAAAATAGTTATTTTAATTGACGGTCGAGTAACTAAAAGGGAACGGAGAGAGTATACACTCCACGCTTTTTATCACTTCATTTTTTTTTTGAAAAGATTCACGTTAACTAAAACTTTTGTCATTTTTCAGTTGAAACTGAAGGGATATATAAACATCAAATATTATTATTATATTATTAATAGTTAGCTTCTCATTTTGTCAACTCTACGTATACTATATATGTCGTCATGTTGTCGCCTTTCTATTTTTGCAATTATAAATGATGATGCATAAAGTGTTACATACAAATGTTGAATGTTGATTAGGGGTGGCTCAACCCTTTAGGAGAAAAGGCGGCCGCCTAAGACCCCAAAATTTGAGGGGCCTATTCTTATTTAGTAATAATAAATTATAAATTTTAAGAAATATATTAAATACTATTTATAGAAAAAAGAAAAATTTTATATAAAAAAGTAAAACGCAAGGCCTCCGTTTGATTTTTACCTTAGGCCATAAATTTGCTTGAGCCGTCCCTGATGCTGATGACGCTATTCTATGCTTAATAAAAAAAATAAAAAACTAAAAAGTTACTTACATTCGGCTTACAAAATATTTCATGTATGCTCAGACATACTATATGCTTAATTAGAATAGCGTTTGGTTATAAATTATAGTAGTAGATTTTAAATAAAAAATCTTTAAATATTTGTTTGATCATGAAAAATTAATCAAATTTTAAAAGCATAGATCAAATTAATTTTTAATGGATCAAAAAATTGGGTGGATTCTTTTTAATGGATCAAAAAAATTAAAAAGAAAATTAATTTTTTTTAAAAAATAAAATAAAAAATGGCGTGGCCCTCTAATAAGCTGCCACGTGGCAAGGTTGTTTTTAAAAATCGGCTGTTAAAAAGTAATGGCATGGATGAGCCAGTTTTGTAACGGCGATGACATAAATGAACCCAACTTTTAACGGATGGCATAAATGAGCCATTTCTGATAGTTCAGTGGCATATTTGAGCCTTTTCCCTAGAAAATATTTTCATGAAAAATAAGTTGATTCCTTATTTATTTTGTTACGTTTGGTTGTTGAGTGAAAAATATTTTTTAAAAATTATTTTTTAATGTTTGATTGATCAATGAAAAAATATTTTTTAAAAAATAAATTTTAGTGTTTAACTAAAGAATAGAAAATATATTTTTAAAAAATAATTTTTTTATAGTGTAACGTTCTTCAGCAAGAATAACTTGAATAAGGAGTAAGCTATCACAAGGCAAAAAAAGCACATAACATAGGAAGAGATAAGAATGGGGAGGAAAATATTTTCTAAGAAAATAAGTTGTTTCTTACTTATATTCTTATGTTTGTTACATAAGTAAAAAAAATTTTCTAAAAGTATTTATATATTTAATAAAACATAATGAGAACGAATAGGATAAAAACGGTGAGATAAAAAAAAGGTTTTGAAAATTTTTTTTTTTTAAAAAAATAATTAAATCCTTACTTTTTGGGGAAGGGGGCTAGTTTGGGAGAGGGGGAGGGGTAGGGGAGCGAGGATAGGATAAGAAAAAAATATTAAGTTTAAAAAGGT
Organism: Capsicum annuum; assembly: GCF_002878395.1. NCBI lineage: Eukaryota > Viridiplantae > Streptophyta > Magnoliopsida > Solanales > Solanaceae > Capsicum > Capsicum annuum. The sequence continues at coordinate 48,857,802 of NC_061116.1, forward strand.
ACTTAAAAAAATTAATTTTTTTTTGGGAGGGGGTAAGGAGGGGGTCGGAGAGCGAGCCTGGGATAACAAAAAAAATTAAAGTTTAAGAAAAATACTTGAAAATTTTAATTTTTTTTTTGTGGGGGGGGGGGGGGGGGGATGGTAGGGATAGGGGTGGTAGGGGTTGAGAGTAGTAGGAGATTGAGGGTGGGATAACGGTGGGTGATTTTGAGAGTTGCATGAATATTCCAACTTGAGAGTGCGGTTGAAACAGAGTTTTGAAAAATATTTTTCTTATATTTTTATGGGAAGTTATTTTCCTTAGATTTGAGGAAAATAAGACCAATCAAAAGATGAGAAAATTGAAAACTATTTTTCAAAAAATGTTTTTCTTCATACCAAACACACCCCAGGTGTTTACTCATTATATAATTAAGGAAAAAGATTCAAATATATTAGTCAACTATAAAAAAATGACTCATTTATATCATTCGTTAAAAAATCGATTCATTTATATCATCACCATTACAAAACAGATTCATCTATGTCATTATTTGCTAATGTTAATTTTTCAAAAATAGCCTTTACCACGTGACGTCTTATTACAGGTTCACACTATTAATTAAAACAGATTAATAAAATTTATTTATTTTCTCTTACATTTTGTTCATATTAATCGATGCCTTGAATCTTTAAGGAAGATCACCCATAGTCATAGCACTGAATAAGAAATCCTTGAAGCATAAATATTAATCAATAAAAATGTATGCAACATAAAATGATTAACTAGTCATTTTGAGGTTTGTAAAGCTTGTCAAAGGAATATTTTAGGCCTCACTTGTTTTTGCAGTTATTGGAGCTTGCCTTAAGAATATTTCAAAATATATTCGGCTGCTTAGTTAACTTAATTGGGACAATCACATAATTTTAATTAATAATGTGGATCTCTAATAAAATGCCATGTGACAAGTCTGTTTTTAAAAAATCACCATTAATAAGTAATGATATGAATGAACCTGTTTTATAATAATAATATAAATAAGATAAATTTTTAATAAATGTTATAAATAAGTTATTTTTAATAGTTGAATGAAATATTTGAGTCTTTTTTTCAATATTTAGTTAATCTGTCACTAACTTTATCTTGTTATACAAACATAGTTTCTGCTTCCACTATCGACTCTGAAGTACATCTCCTGGTAGTGCTAGGGGGAGATGCGAAGCGGCAAATTTTAAATTTTTTTTTTTAAATCAAAAAACCCCAAGATGCGCCACTTTATTATCAAATAAAATCAATATTTAGAAAGGTCGGCAGTCCAATGCATTGATCCAAGCTCAAAATAAATAATTGGACCTAGTACAAAAATAGGATAAATTATATAAATGATAATTATAATGAATGATTTTATATTTTTATTCTTTATAAAAGAATTTAATAAAATTATTTATTCTTTATAAAATAAATTTAATAAATTTTTTTCTTCTTCTTTTTTATATGTAGAATAAATACTTATCTGTCCCTCTATATTTCAAATACTTCCAAGTAACTTCATACTTATTTATTTTTTAATTTCTAGTTCTTTCTCTTATTTTATTTATTTTTATTTTTATTTTATTTATTTTTAAATTTTTATCAACCCTTACTTTTTTTTCCTTTTCTCCTCTCAACTTCTATTTTATTTTTCTTTTCTTTTTATTTTACTTTAACTTTTTTTCTTTTTCTTTAGTTTTTTCTCAATCCTTACTTTTTTTGTTTTCTCCTCTCAACTTCTATTTCTTAAAAAAAAATCTCTATTTTATTTTTCTTTATTTTTTCTTTTCTATGTTTTAAAAAAATTTCTCAACCTTACTTTTTGTTTTGTTTTTTTTTTTTCCTCTCAACTTTTATATTTTTTTTTCTTTTTTTCTTGTTTCTTTTTTAATAATTTTCTTTATTTTTTGGCTATTTTTATTGTTTTTCTTTTCTTCTATTCCTTTCAAACGGTAAGTTATGCCCCATAGGTAAGAGTTGACATTATCACATTGTATTTTGATTTATGATATGTTCTATAAATCTTGCTTTAGAGGCAAGACTTATGCCTTTCAAACAAGAAGTTACTTTTCATGCAAGAGTTGGCACCCTCACATTGTATTTTGATTTATGAGATCTTCTATAACTCTTACTTTAGATGCAAGCCTTAACCCAAGAACTTTCGAAAAATGAGTTATGTCTCAGGGGTAAGTGTTAACACTACCACATTATATTTTGATTTATGATATGTTCGAAGACGCTTGTCTTAGAGGAACGACTTATTCCAAGGATTTTCAAACAACAAATTACTTATATTAGGCAAGAGTCAACACTAACACATTAAATTTTTTTCTTATGAAATGCTTATAACTCTTGCATTAGAGGCAAAAATTAATCCAAGGATCTATCAAACAACATGTTATGCCCCATGGACAAGAGTTGGCACTACCACATTGTGTATTGATTTATGAGATGCTCTATAACTCTTTCCTCAGAGGCAAGACATAGTCTAAAGGGATTTCAACCAATAAGTTACACGTTATGAGTAAGAGTTGACACTACCACATGGTGTTTTAATTTATGAGATGTTCTATAACTCTTGTCTTAAAGACAAGACTTAATCCAAGGATTTATAAACAACAAGTCATGTCTCATGAATAAGAGCTGGCATTATTGACCTGCCAGAGATGAAGCGGCCCGACGAGGATGGAAGAACTAATGACCTGAATTATTGCAAGTATCATAGGCTTGTGAGTCACCCTCTGGAAAGGTGTTTTATCTTTAAGGACAAAGTCATGCAATTAGCAAATGAGAAAAAGATCTTTTTCGATGATGAGACGGCTAGTTCTCGTCAAATCTCTATCACCTTTGGCTCGTTCGATCCAGTTTAAATATGCATCAAAGAATGTAAGAAAGAATCATTAGAGCATGATAAGTCTTCAGTTGACGAAGATGATGATGAAGGTTGGACTCTTATGACTAGGCACAGACACAAGAAGACAAGTCTACGAAAGGAGTCGTCCAAGTAGCAAACTAGAAGAAGGATGGTGAAGAAAGCAAGGAAATAGAGGCTGGTTAAGCATCTAAAGAAGATAAGGGTAATTGAGCTTCACCACCAAAAACCACGACGTCCGGTGACTTTGAAAAAAATCTTACCAAGTTGGTTCCGTGCAAAGACTACGCAAGTCAATCTTCTGGTATCATGTTTTAATACTAGTAAAGAAGGGGCAAAGGGTGAAAACCCACCCTTGGAAGTTCCTCTATTTTCTGAAAAGCCTACTGAGCCACTTATCTAAGAGGCATATGTATGTGATACGAAAATCAAATTTACAAATAATAATCTTCTTCTTGGGAAACCCTACACAACCGTCCCTTGTACATGGTGGGTTAAGTTCTAGGAAAGAAAATAAATAAAATCTTGATTGATAAAGGATCTAGAGTCAACATCCTGCCTATCCGCACAATGAAGGAACTTGGCATCGTTACTGATGAACTGGCCAAAATTCATGTGATGATCCAAGGCTTCAACCAAGGGGGCAGAGGGCCATGGGATCTATCAAGTTAGGGATTCATATGAATAATTTTTTATCAAATGCATTGATGCATGTGATTGATGCCAAAACTTCATACAATATATTGCTTGGTAGGCCTTGGGTACACAAGAATAAAATTATCTCTTTCTCTTACTATCAATGCTTGAAGTACCTCAAAGGCGAAGTGGAAAGAAAGATAGTTGCTGACGATAAGACATTCACTGAAGCTACGTCTCACTTTGCTGATGCAAAATTCTACTTGAAGAATTATCTTGTGAATGAGAAAAGGGTTGATGATGTCACCAAGACCAAGTGTGATGATCTTGCATCCAAGAAGGTTGTGGTGACTGTCCAAAAAACCACCACCAAGAAGCCTCTTTCAACTTTGAATAAAGAAAGTGTCACACCTACGAGAAAGAAGACCGCTCTTGTTTTTCGTTACATACCAAAAGTAAAAAAATAAAAAGAATTATTTATCTGATGCCAAAGATAATGTGATAGGAGGGATAACTCTACCTATCAAGCGGATTGACACAATGAACCCATCCTTAGAGATACTAGGAGAATGTATGGCTCAAAGTCCACCACAAGAGGTAACACTCCCTATGAAGCGTACAAAAGAGGGTTTCAATACAAATACATTCAAGCTATTTGTAAAGGCTGGATATTTTCCTAATCAGCCATCAAGGTTGGGCAAACTTCCATCGAAAGATATAACCTGGAAGTCACGTGAAGGCCTAGAATACACGCAACCATCTTCAATTCACATCTCCATAAGAAGGGCAGTTAGTAACTACAACACTGTAAAAGAGGAGTCTACTGCGTCCAACAAAAGGCTTTCTGTCTTTGATCGACTTAGAGAATCAACCGTAAGAAATTTAGTGTTTGAGAGGTTGGGTCCTCTAAATAAAAGGAGAATTAACAAGCGTCGGAGAAGTCATCAAAGTACGATAATACACTCTTCACCTAAGATCCATAAGGATTTCCAAATTTTGATTCCTTCTAGAATGAAACAGCAGACGAAACTGGTGGTTTCATGCAATGAGGTGTTAAAATCTAAGGCACATACTGTGGTTTATACTGAGAAGCATGAGAAAGATGAAAAAATTATTGGCTCCTTATATCCTGTTAAAACCCAAATGAGAATAATATCTAATCTCAAATGAAGGTTGACGAAGATATGGAAGATACTTTCCGGTGTTACCACATATCTATCAATGACGATGATCCACAGGAGAGAAAAGAAGTTGTAGATGCCCCATTACAACTTGGAGAAGGAGTGAAATCCACAATACATCCTTTAAAGAATATTAATCATAAAACCAGTGAAGACCAAAGACCAACTTACCTGAGTACATTTCTAGAACTGGTGGAGTAAATCACTTATATGGATATGCTCAATGAATATATGGATGTCTTTGCTTGGAGTTCTAAGGAAATGCTTGACTTAGATCCAAAAGTAGCAGTCCATCATTTGGTGGTCAAGAATGGTGCTCATCCTGTTAAGCAAGCTCAAAGGTGCTTTAGGCCAGATTTGGTTCCATTGATCAAAAAAGTACTTCAAGGTAGTACTTTCAATCTTCCTTCTTTTTGAGATGGCTAAATGGTTGGAATTTTTTGGACAAGTTTGAGATGAACCTCCTTAAATATGCTAGCCTTTCTTGAAGCCTTTTTAACTCGTGAATGTTTTGAGGATCGGGCATCTTTAAAAGTGCATCGACCTTGGCTTGATCAATTTCAATTCTTCGGTGTCGTACGATGAAGCCAAGGAACTTTCCAGAAGTAACTCCAAAGGCATATTTTAATGGATTCATCCTAAGTTGATAACTTCGAAGAAACTCGAATACTATTCTTAGGTCTTTTAAATGGTCGTCCCTCTTTTTTGACTTCACCCTAGGTCATCTACATAGAATTCAATATTTTTATTGTGTATGCTATCAAAGATATTTTGCATATCCCTTGGATAAGTGGTACCAGCGTTCTTTAAACCAAAAGGCATCACCTTGTAGCAATAAATACCTTTGGGCGTATAGAATACAATGCGCTCTTCATCATTTAGCACCATACGGATTTGATCGTAGTTGGATGAACCATCAATAAAGGACATTGCCTCATAACCAGTGGTGGCATCAATCATCAATTCTGGTATGGGGATTGGAAAATCATCTTTGGAGATGATGAACTGTTATAAGAGCTCTGAACCAAAAAAAACCCTTAAACCATACTCTCTAGCTGACCGATATGTTCACTACTTCCGGTGGGGTAGACCCACCATAAAACCATAAATCTATGACAGAATCTCCAAATAAGCAATCATATGCTAATTTATTGAAGCCTAAGAATCTTATTGTTAATGAAAGTCGAGTACCTCCTAAGCCAGTAGTAATATTTGAAGAGGAACCAAGTATAATATTGAAATCATCAGAGATAAGAAGTTTAATCATGCAGGAGAATTTACAATATGCTATCATAGGTAAATTCTCTTATGGAAAACCAGATATCGTAGAGTTACAAATATTAATTCTGAGTTAATGTGGTATTAAGGGAGAGTGTAATATCGAAGTTCTTAATTCCAGACATATTCTCATTAGATTGGTTGTTATAGAAGATTATGTTAATTTACTTTCAACAACTATATATTATATTAAAGCCAAGGATCGATATTGGCAAATACGAATTTTAAAGTGGAATCCATGGTTTGAACCTGGTGTGGAGACTACTATAGGGGTTGCATGGATATCAATGCCTAATTTGCCTCCTAACTTTTTTGCTAGAGAGGCAATTTTCTCAATTGCAACAGTTGTTGGAAAACCACTAACAGATGATATGGAAACTAAGAACCAAACAAGACTAAGTTGTGCAAGAGTTAAGGTGGAAGTAGACTTGCTAGCCAAATTGCCTCAAAGAGTGAGAATAAATAAAGAAGATGATGTTACAGGGGAAATAAAGTTTAAATAGATTCAAATTCAATATGACTTCATGCCGAAATATTATAAGGAATATTGTTTACAAGGTCATGATGAAGATACATGCTTGAATAAACATCCTAAATTATATGAGGAAAATATGGAGGAGAAAAGGAAATGGCGAAGTCAACAAAATGGAGGAGATAGAGAAAAAGGGGAAGGAGATTGTACTAACATTCACAAAATGAGAATTAATTATAAGCAGCAATGGCTTACCAGGAGACTATTGCATAAGTGTCTCGGTGAAAAGGCCCATACTTAAAGAAGACCATTACATCTTGAAGCAAAATTAATCGGGTCTCAAGGTAACGGAGGCAAAGTTAAACTCTCGCACCTTAATCCGATGTCTACCATCTTCAAGAAAAATTGGTTGGATCTTAAGGTGATGGAGGCAAAGTTAAACTCTCTCACCTTAAGCCGATATCCACCAGCTTCAAGAAAAACTGGTTAGGTCTCAAGGTGATGAAGGCGAAGTTAAACTCTCACACCTTAAGCTGATGTCTACTGTCTTCAAGCAAAATTAGTTGGGTCTTAAGGTGACGGAGGCAAAATTAAACTCTCGAACCTTAGTCTGATGTCCACAGTCTTCAAGCAAAATTGGTTGGGTCTCAAGGTGATGGAGGCGAAGTTACACTCTCGCACCTTAAGCCGATGTCCACCGTCTTCAAGAAAAATTGGTTGGGTTTTATGGTGATGGAGGCCAAGTTAAACTCTCGCCCCTTAAGTTGCTTGTTGCATATTACTATACGTTTCAACCCTAAAAAAAATATAGGGGAAATAAGAAAGAAAGTAAAAACACAAATAGAGGGGATGTTACTTGTCAAAGCACTACGGCATTGGAAGTTGTATATCACCAACTTGGATTGGGACAAGGTATTTTAATGAGAATAAATCCCTTAGAATCTAGTTTCCAGCAATCAAAATGCTCTTTGGTGGTGAAGGTCCCACATCAAGAAATAAATGATTTGGTGAGGCGATGCAAATCTGGAATCCTCTATCATACAACATATAAGATCGACTTCAAAAAAATCATCTAGAACAATCCAAAAAGTGTTAAAATCCAAATTTTGAATATGTTATATATGCATGTTTCCAAAATTTATAGAATCAAAAAGATCATAATTTTGATACTCACACATTGAGATATAATTTTCTTGGTGACGTCGCATAAATCTGAAATTGCTGATGCATTAAAAATCAATGCTGATTTAGGGATAACACCTAAAATAATCTCGAAGGCATTAAATTATGAATTCTAGATATATTTTATATCCTTGTTTCTGGTTTCACAAAAATCAAGTGGCTTACAATTTCGTCATTCCGGCTTCAAGATATGAAAATTTTAGTAAAGACGCGCAAATCTGAAATTTTCAGCATGATAACATTCAGATCTAACTTCAAAAACTTATTGAGAATTATATTGAAGTAATTTAAAGCTAAATTTTGTATATGTTATAGGACTCAAAATCTAGTTTCTGGAATATTAAATAGTTTGTGATTTTGATATTCCTACAATAAGATATGAATTTTCTACCACTAAGATTCTGTGCTAAAAAAATTGATGAAAATAAAAGAAAAGTAGGAGGGAGAGAAATTACCTCAATATTATTCATGGCTTGGAAACCCCAAAATTGATATTGAAAAGGTGAAGAACCTACATCCTTTTATAGAGTTAAAGTATGTATGTTTACTTCTCCAATACAAATTGAAAGAGTTTCCATATCCAATACAAATTCAAATTGGAGATTGTTTCTTTCTCCCATACAAATTCAAATTGGAGCTTGTTTCCTTCTCCCATACAAATTCAAATTGGGGGTGTTTCCTTCTCCAATATAAATTCAAATTGGAAGAGTTTTATTCCTGATTAAGTAAGACGGTCAAAGTGTTTTAAAATCTATTTGGAATGAGATATCATGCCTCACCAACTGGTCTTACATGTAGAGATTTATGAAAAAAATAAGAGATTTTTTAAGAGGCAATATCAATATGTAAATTGCATGGTTCAACTTTATAAAAATCGTTAAAGCACAAAGAAAGTACGTTTAAATAAATCATACTTCAAGTTTTGTCTAAAAAAGATTAGATACCTCGACAAGTCTTGAAGTAGGGGACATTTGTAGACAATGAAATTTTATTAAATTGAAATTCGTATAAAATTTGAATTATGTTAAATTCAAAATATATTAGTCTCAAATAAATATTACGGATCAATATAATTGGATTAATTATTTAAATCCAAACATGTATGGATTTAAATAAAGTCCAATCTTTATTGGGTTAGTCCATTAATTTGTGCTGCAAATAATGAGCCCACTTTACTAAGCCTATGATATTGTCATATTCTAGAGGCCCAAAGGAGCGCCACATGTCGAATGATGTGGCATGCCAAGTCAAGTGAAGGAGCCAATAGAACCAGACCATATGTCAAAATGATGCAGCAGTACTAGTGAAATCAAAAGCCCATAAAAAGCGTTATGTCACCTAAATTTGATTGATCAAAAGAAGTCCTTCTTCATCATGACTCTTCCCTTTCTACAACTATAAATAGGGGTCTCATAATTCAGAAAAGGAGGAAGAACTCTAATAAGAAGCAAAAGAAAGTTCGTGGATCAAATATCATAATTTCTCTACAAAGCTCAAGCATTCAAATAAAATTCATCAAGATTCAAGATCAAGACCGCAAGATTCAAGAACAAGCCCAAAAGCCCTTGAATTCAAGCATAAGTTAGGACCACACCTATTTAATTGTTATACTTTTAATTAAATATTATAAGTCATTTACATAATAAAAAATTAATAATATTTAATTAAATAATAAAATAGATACTTATGACATATCAGCTTCAGCTGCTTCATTCTAAATTCTACTGTATCACCTTTAATTAATTATTATAAGTCATCTAAGGATTAAAAATTTAATAATATTTAATAAAAAATTAAAATAGACATAAAATGAAAATTAACTCTTGATGTTTTAAATTAATTTGATGACTTATATGAGACCCTATTATTTTTTTTACAAGTATTTTTTTAAAGTAATTCTCTTATATAATAAGTGACAATGAAACCGCTGAAGCAGACTGCTCATGCTCAACATGCCTACTTCAGCTGCTTGAACCATAATTTTACTATACCACCTATAATTAATTATTATAAGTTATTTATGTATTAAAAATAATAATATTTAATAAATAAAGTAAAATAGACATTAATGACATGGCTGTTTCAGTTGATTCAATCGTGATTTTTACTAGTCACTAATAATTAATTATTATACGTCATCTAAGTATTAAAAAATTAATAATATTTAATAAAAAAATAAAATAGATATAAAATGATAATTTAACTTTTGATATTTTAAATTAACTTGGTGTCTTATATGGGCCCACTTAATTTTTTTCATGATAATTTTTATAATAATTTTACAATGTCACTTTTAATTAGTAGAATAGAAGAGAAATTATTATAAATCACGATAATTTAAAACTTAAATCATTTTAAAAATATACTCCTTCTGTTTAAAAAAGAATGACCTACTTTTCTTTTTAGTCAGTTTAAAAAAGAATGACCCCTTTCCTTTCTTTATAATACTTTAATTTCAACTTGACCACAAGATTAAAGAACATTTTGGTACATTTGACACAACATTAAGTTAAGGTCATAAGATTCAAAAGTCCTATTTATTTTCTTAAACTTTGTGCCAAGTCAAAGTTAATCATTTTTTTTAAAACGAAGGGAGTAATTGACTATCAATGCCACAAAAGTTTAAACAGGGAGGTAACATATATTATTTAAAAATTACATAAAAAAGTATTAAAAATTATAATATTTAGAAGCTTAAAATATCTACAAACATATTAAAATTATGATTAACTATCTAACTTTTGTTTGTGTCACATAAATTGAGGCCAAAAAAAATTTTAAATTGAGCCCGTGCTAGCATGGGCCTTCAGTATCTAGTTAATCAATAAATCAAAGAATAATGTGGTGACATAACAATGTTAGCTTTTTGAAAATATTTTGATAATGAATTATTGAGAAATTGAAAAAACATTAGCATTACTATTTGACTATCTAATAAGAGGGAAAGACAAGAGAAACAGATAGCTGACCGTTAATATGCCTGCTTATGTTGTCTATTTCAGCTGCTTGCTTCGTGATTTTCCTATATCACTTCTAATTAATTATTATAAGTCATTTATATATTAAAAATTAATAATATTTAATAAAAAATAAAATAAATATTTATGACATGTCTGCTTCAGCTGCTTCAATTGTAATTTTACTAAATATCACTTCAGATTAATTATTATAGGTCATCTAAGTGTTAAAAAAAAATATTTAATAAAAAAGATAAACTAGATATAAAACGAGAAACAGAGGGAAAAAAGCACCTTTCTCTCTCTTCTCATTCGTTGTTGTTTTCTCTCCCTTAGCGATTTTTGTTGTTCATTGTGGCTGCTCTTTTATTCATCATCTTCTGCTTCATTATCATCATGTTCTACTTCATTATCATCTTCATCTTCTCCTTGTTGACCATTGTCGTCGTTGTTGTTGTTGTTGTTACCGATACTATTTCTATTTGACTAATTTATTTAGGTCAAATCTTGTTTCGTATATCACTTTTCACTTTGGCATTACTTCATAGGGGACTTTGATATGTCAAATTATGTTTTTTAGTTGAATTTTTCATCAGGGTAACTGCTATTGTGTTATTTTTCCAACAATGGATAGAACCCAACCATGAATTCAACTTAAAATCCATCTGTTTAAAAAGATAAATTATCTGTTGCGACAGATGAGACATTTGTTTCAACAGAAGACTGATATGTTGAATTCATATTTATAGTTCTATAAGCCATAACATGAATCAAACAGATGGGTCACCTGTTGTAACAGATGATTTATCTATTTAAAAATATTAGTTATCTGGTGTAACGTGATAAATATCTATTGCACTAGATTATTAACCTGTTGCAACAGAACCTGAACTCGATTCCAACAGACGTATTGTCTGTTGCAACAGGGTAAATATCTGTAACAGATTATTAACCTGTTGCAACAGAATCTGAACTCGATTCCAACAGATGATAAATATCTATTGTAACATATTAGTAACCTATTGCAATAGAACCTGACCTCGATTCCAACAGATCATAGTCTATTGCAATAGGTAACTCATCTGTCGTAATAAGTTAATTATCTGTTGGAACATATCACTCATCTATTAGAATCAGCTTCAAAGGTTCCTTAGTAATGTAACATCAACCGCAACAGATATATTGTCTGTTGTAACACATGATTCACCTGTTATAACAGATAACTCATCTGGTGAAATTAACTTCAGGAGCGTAACATGAATCCCAATAGGTAAGTAATCTTTTGCGACTGATTACACATCTATTGGGATACATTTACGGTACTATGAAATCACTATTAACTTTTTTTTAATAAATGACTTTATTTAGGTACCACTAATGGAGGGATCAATAATAATAGGGGTGGATTGTCATGGTCAATGGATCGAGAAAAGCAATCAATATATATGGCGTTAGAACGAGGGTGAAATGCTAGAGACGATAGCATTGACAGTCCAAAGTGATGTTTTGTATGATGATTTTGTGAAATTAATCATCAGTTATTGTGGATTGAATTGTCTATCGGAAGAACTCATTATCAGCTATATGCATAGCTCCTTTGAAAATTAGAGGGTACTGCCTTTCAAGATAACCGATTAGGTTTGGTTACATGCTTATCTTAGTGATTCATTCAGGACGGTGTTAAGGATGTACGTCATTTAAAAGATGAGAGTGAATGATAACCAGAACGTAGAAGAAGAACAATAACAAGACACCTTTGATGATAGGCTGGATGATCTAGACATGAATAGTCTAGATGATGATCAAACACCTACGCCCGTTGGTGCAACCAATACGATGTGCAGTTCTTCTCAATCGGCATAGCCTGGAAATCTTCAAGACGATGAAATCGGCTTTTTTTATTGGAATTTGATTCAATGACAAGAATGAACGATCTACCACTTTGTTTATTTCTTGCTTGAAAAAAGATTTCAGAATAAAGAAGGTGATTAGAGTAGTGTCTTTTGCTTCAAATGTGCTAATTCAAAATGCAAATGGTGGTTGAGAGCGGTGAAGTACGGAAGTTACGATAGATTCATCATTAATAAACATGAAAAGCATCACACATGTGGTTCGTATCACATCTCGGGCCAAAATCCTTATGCCACAGCAAAGGTCGTCGGTGAATATTTCAGAAGTAGTTTCCCCGATGGAAAAGGCCCTTCAACAAGGGTTATGGACAATTAACTCCTTATGAAATTAGGTGTCCTGGTCAGTTATTGGAAGATATATACGGCCATGAGGATCTCCAAGGACTTGGTTAGGAGGACACTCAAGCATGGGTATGCAGTCCTGGATGCCTACAGTTACTTGATTGAGTCCACAAATCTAGAAAGTAAGACGACATTGCGACTTGATGAAAACGGAAGGTTCAAGTACTTTTTTGTATCCTATGGTGCTTGGATTCAAGGTTTTTGACATTTTAAAAAAGGCATAGCCGTCGACTGTACCTTCTTGAGGAGTAAGTGTAATGGAGTTCTGCTAGGGCGGTGGCACAGGATGTGGAGAATCATATCTTTCCTATATTTTTTTGTGTAGCAGACAAGGAATGTGATTTCTCTTATGGATTTTTTTTGAACAACTGCGAAGCTGCGTTAAAGATACCAAAGAGTTGTGTTTTGTAGCGGATAGGCATCCAAGTATTCCAAAGATGGGTTCATATTTTTTTCCCTTCAGCTTACTTTGGTTGTTGCATAAGGCATTTTGGAGAGAACATTCGGACCAACTATCACAACGAAAGGGTCATGACCCTTTTTTATAAAGCATCTAAAGCATATAGTAGAGAGGAGTTTTTAGACCATTTTAATGAAATAATAGATGTGAATCTCAAGGTAGCAGAATTTATCGTATGTGTCGGTTTCGAGAGATGGACCCAAGCATTATGTTTGCCAAATAGGTACATAAATTTTAATGTCTTGTTTGAGTTACAAGTTTAGTATGATGTCGTACTAAGTGATTCTTTTGTATTGGTACAATATTATGACATCAAACATAGCTGAATCGGTGAATTCATTGTTTGACGATGAAAGAGAATTTCCCATCAAGGCTATGTTTGAAAAAATAAACTAAAAGTATGGCAAATTTTTTAACGAAAGACGTAAGCAGTTCAAGTGCCCAAAAACAAGAACCCGATTTGCTCTCGAAATCAAAAAAATAATATCAACGAATGTCAGTTTGAGGAATAGGTTATTACCTCATAAAATTGAAAATTACAAATTCAGTATCACTGGTCATGGTGATGTTGCCACAGTCAATCTTCAAATAAGATCTTGTACGTGCAGAGTTTTTAACTTGGACAAAATACCCTGTTCACATGCTATGACAGTGCTTTGATCTTAATATGGTCATAAATATTGAACTGAAGTTTAAGAGCACTCCTCTCAATATTATTCGGTGAAAAAATATGAAATGGCATATAGTAGGCCTATTACTCTGGTGCCTCCTGAAGAATCTTGGGTTGTTCCTGCATAGCTTATGAGGAGATTAATACCTCCTTTATATATTGACCCAAGAACTATAAAATTAGGAAGAAAGCCATATAAAAGGAGGCGTGGAGTTAGAGAATCATTTTTATCAAGAAGAAACAAGTGCTCCATATGTAAGCACGCTGGCCACAAAAGAACTACATGCCCGGATCGTAATCCACCATGATCATTGTAATTGCAGGAACTTGTATAGTTGTTTGTTATGGACCTTTATATATTTAACTCATTGTTGTGAACGTAATGTTATCATTTATTATATATAAAATATCTTTTTAATAACTTATGCATCAATAAAAAGAGGCAAAATATGAATTAAACAATACAACAGACCATAAGTATTTTCAAAAGATTACCCATCTGTGGCAACAGGTGGACATTAGCCGGAAGAACCTAACATAGTTAGTTCCATAAAACTGGAATAATTTCCTCCAACAGATGATAAATCTGTTGCAACAGATGGATAATCTGTTGACAGAAACCCAACAGATGACCAATCTGTTCCAGCACATGGTCCATTTGTTGAAAGAACTCAAAAGCCAAAATTGCTATTGCTACTGGATTCGAAATTGCTCCTTACCTCCAACCATCGACACGTTAACATGTAAAATATTTAAAAGAAGAAATAGATAGAATAAAAATTGTATAATAATTAAAAAGCCAAAATCAACTAAAAATAATTTTTTCATTAAACGAAAAATAAAATACATTAGGTATAGAGCCGATATAGGAAAATTAAAGTACATACGCTAAAAGAAAAAACACATTCTAATTATTGTTATATCATCATCATCATCAATAATGACAGCCGGCTAATCAACTTGCAACAACAAGGCCCTCATCAGCCTCTGCATCTTTTTGAACATCGTCGCTCTCACGGCGACCAACTCCTTCTGTAGGTCATTAACCTACCTCTAAAGTTTTTCCCTGTGTCACGTAGAATATCATCGTTCAAACTGGTGGCATATTTTCCTGTGAAAAGTCATGACTTTTTCGTTTACATTAATACTTCTTACCTTTTCAAAATGATTTTGAGAAGACTTAATAACAACCGTTATTATTGAGATGTTGCAACAGATCGTCCATCTGCCGCAATAGATTTACCATCTGTTACAATATATAGATTATCTATTGTGATAGATGGATCATAAATTGAGGATGTTTTGATTTCTCCTAACAGCTGATTCATCAGTTATAACAGATGAAGAATTCGATTCATCAGCTATTTTGAATGTGTTAGATAAAAAGTCATGACTCTACACCTCTTTTTTAATAGTCATCACATGCGTGCAGATGAATAAACAATGTCTGATCTATCACAACAGATTAACTATCTGTTGCAACATATGGATTATCGTTGAGACAGATGGACCATATGTTGGAGGAGATGTTTTGATTTCTTCCAACAGCTGATTGATCAGTTGCAATAGATGGAGTTTTTGATTCATCAGCTATTTTGAATATGTTAAAAAAAGTCACGAATCTTCACACCTCTTTTTTAATAGTCATCATATACGTGCAGATGAATAAATAACACTGTAGTGTCTTTGATGGGGTAGGAAGAATAAGATGCGTGCAATGGATCCACTTTCATGCGTGGGAGTTATGTATTATTGATCAGTCTACCACAACAGACACACATAAAGTGCAATGATTTTCTGAATGTAGTTTTTTACCGATTAGACACTGATCCTTCAAACAAGATCCTGCATTGTACAGTTTAGTTTGATAGGTGTAAACCAATAAGACTGAAGGGTTCCAAGACCATGGTGTCGATACCCTATAACAATTTAATGATGGTCTATTCTCATGTTTTTCTGTCAAGATTGGGGAAAGGTTTAATCTTTTAGCGGCAGTGTAAATATCCAATAGTGATTGGACCAGTTTTAATGGCTCAATGGACTTCTTGAAAGGCCTTCGAAGCCTCACACTATAGCAAACAATGATGGAACCAATAGAAATTCCCCTATTCCAAATTTATATGGATGGATTGCTAGAGGAGACTTTTATACAGAGAAGATGCTTTGGAGAATACCTGTATGGGAAAGGGAGGGGGGGTGAAGAAGGCTATATATCATCTCAGACCTTGTTTAAGAGGAAATACAGGGAGAAAGAAAGGAAATTCTAGCGAATCTGGCCAATGAAATTGACATGAGAAACAGAAAAACTGGATAAGCTTTAAATGTGGAAGTGTATCCAAAAATAAAAATTCATCAATTGTTGAAAAAAAAAAGAAGAATGGTCAACAGGACTAGAGCTGGATACTTTGCTCGAGAATGCAACTATTGAGCGTGGCCTCAATGAAGACTCTCACAAAGTGCAGGAACAGAATTCTAAGGAAAAAGTTTCACAAGCACACAAAATTGATATGATTGTCCGTCAGAATTAAAACCTAAACCAACTACTCCTAAATTTAAAATATGGGATCAAGCTATAGTGATAATTTTTCAAGTTAAACTTGCATGCCATGCCTTCTGTTTGTGGCTATGATCAGGATGATGTCAGTAGAAACAAAAGGTCTAAATTTGGGTAGAAATCCCATGCCTTGTTGTTTCCACTGCCTTTGATCTGAACAGAGCCATAAATAGGAGGCAAAGGATGCAAGTTTAACTTGAGAAATTTCCACCTTGGCTAGATCCCCATATCAATTTCGTGTGCTCGCAAACTTCTTCCTTAGAGTTCTGGTTCTACACTTTGTGGGTCTTCATTGAGGCCACACTCATTAGTTGCTATCTCTAGCAAAGAGACCAGCTCCAATCCTCTTGACCATTCTTTTTTTACTTTGACGACTGCTGGATTTTTATTTTTGGATACATTTTTACATCGCAGTTCATCCAGTTTTTTTCATTTTTCATGTCAATTTCATTAGCCAATTTCGCTACACTTTCCTTCCTACCCAATGTTTCCTCTTAGACAAGGTATAAGATGATATATCGCCTTCTTAACCTCCCTCTCCCTCACAGGTATTCTCCCAAGAACCTATGGTTGTATAATAGTCTCTTCCAGTAACCCATCCATATAAATTTGAACCAGGGGAATTTATATTCGTTGTATCGATGTTTTCTGCAGTGCAAGGCTTTGGAGGCCTTTCAAAAAGTCCATTGAGCCTTTAAAATCGGTCCAATTACTATTGGATATTTACAGTGCCGCTAAAATCTTGAACCCTTCCCCAAACTTGACACAAAAACATGAGCATAAATGGTCATTAAATTATAACAGGGTATCGACACCACCTACTTGGTCCCTCAGCCTTACCAGTTCTAACCTAACAATCTTAACTGTAAAATGTCATATCTTGTTTGAAGAATTAATGCCTAATAGCTAAAGAACAAACATTCACAAAATCATTGTACTGGATGTGTGTTTTCATGATAGGTTGATCAGTAATGCATACCTCCCACATATGAAGTGGTTCCATCTGCAAGCAGCTTATTCCTCCAAACCCATCTTTACTCTAGCCTTTAATGTTGGTTGGGCAAAAATAAATCCAGTTTCACTTTCTTTTATCTACAAACAAGAGAAATACATTTGATGTCAAACAAGAGAAGAAGAAAAAGAGCATTATAAAAGGGTAACACAAAATTAAGTGAATCAACAGATGACCAATCTGATGCAATAGATTGCCATCTGCTCAACCGGAGGTATCTGATGTAACAGATGGATGACATGTTGCAAAGATGAGTCATCTGTTGGAATAAATTAAACTAGCCTTGCTACTGGTTTGATTTCTTCAGATAGTTGCTCTGTCTGTACAAAAAGGTAACATAAAATTGAGTGAATCAACAGATGACCAATGTGATACAACAGATTACCAATCTGTTCAACTGATGAGATATTTTACAACAGATATAAAATAATGGTTCGTTCATTCAAGGCTTAAAAGTCACCTTTTCTTCAATTTTCTTAATAAATAGGAAACTGGTAAATGGGTAAATCATCAATAGCAACAGATGTAAATATGTAATTAAAATGACATACAAAAAAAAGACAAGATGGAAAGAGCAATAGTGAACCATACCTGCAATATGAAAAAGTAAAGGGATCAGAACATCCAGTTCAGTCAAGAAAAAATATTGATCGGTTGAGATCCGAAAGGATCCTCATCCAAAAGAAGAGAGAAAAAAGAGGCAAAAAGGAAAGAAAGAGATAAAGAGGAAAGAGTGATAGATGAGTTGAGTTGAGTCTTGAGTCTTACTTATGTTATGGCTGAATGAGTGAGTATTATTCTAGATATGAGTTTTAAATATTCATTAATAATGCTTAACTTTTGAGAGGCACGAGGACACGACGACATTGAAAAGACCAGATAAGACTACTCACTTAGGAGATTTCTGGTTATCCAAGTATATTTTTTACCGCCTTAGTATTTAAAATTTTTTTTATAAATGACAGAAAAATACCTAAATTGCTTTTAAAAAAAGGGTCTTAAAACATCTAAGTGCAACAAACAACAATTTCTGTTTGAAAATATCCAACGCTCGATACACAATAGTGAAGTGTGTTTTAGTAATATAGTAATACACTCTATTTTCTATGTATTAGTAATACAAAGACTTTAAACACATGCATTAACTTATTAAATGACCTTAATACCCCTCATTTTCCCTCTCAAAATATTTAACCATTCCTTTTCCCGCCATTTTAATTTGCACTAGTGAATCTTTTCAAAACATTTCACAATTTCTTTTCCCACTATTTGAATAAAAAACAATGAATGGTTGATTTAAATAACTATAACATATTTTTTCTTTGCTTCGAGAGTCTTTAAAAAAATTTAAAAAAAATTGAGACTATTTTTTAATATTACGCTTGTATTTTATTTTTGTTTCGACTATGTTAATATGTCGGTGTAATATTTTTGCACAAAGACGAAGGTCTTGCAATTAATACTAAACCTCTATGTAATAGTTCAACAATATTAATTATGTTTGAAATAACAAAAGAACTTTGTTGCAAAAATGTGTACAAAATCAAAGAAGGGTATTTTTGCAACCAAGAATTTCTTTTATAGAAATGATGTAAGATGTATTATTTCCTATACATCAAACCAAACAATGTATAAGAAAGAAATAATACATGCATAACTAATACAAGCATAAATAATACAAGTATTACTAATGCAAGCATTACTAATACGGTATATTTTGCATTGTTCTTATACACTCTACCAAACGAACCCTGATTGATTAATCTAGGACCAAGGGTGAGTTCTCATAGGGTCAACTACAACTTCAATTAAGTATTTGGGCAATTGAAATGATGAGACATATTGCGTTCCTCCCGACCAGAGTCGTCGATTAAACCGATTCTTACTACTTCATATGTTAGACCAATACCTCAATTGATTAATCTAGGACTAGGGGTGAGTTCTCATAGGGTCAACTGCAACTCTAATTGAGTCTTTGGGAAATTGAAATGCTGAGATGGTATTGCGTTCCTCCCGACTAGAGTCGTCGATCCAACCGATTCTTACTACCTCATATGTTAGACCAATAACTCAATTGATTAATATAGGACTAGGGGTGAGTTCTCATAGGGTCAACTATAACTTCAATTGATTTTTTGGGCAATTGAAATGATGAGACGGTATTGTATTCCTCCCGACCAGAGTCGTCGATTAAACCGATTCTTACTACCTCATATATTAGACCAATACCTCAATTGATTAATCTAGGACCAGGGGTGAGTTCTCATAGGGTCAACTACAACTTCAATTGAGTCTTTGGGCAATTGAAATAATGAGATGGTATTGCATTTCTCCCGATCAGAGTCATCGATCAAACCGATTCTTACTACCTCATATGTTAGACCAATACCTTATTTGATTAATCTAGGACTAGGGGTGAGTTCTAACAATAGATGGGTAATCTGTTGTGACATGCGACAATCTATTTGATAATTTACAATAGGTGGGTAATCTGTCACAACAGATTACTTAATCTATTTGATAATTTGCAGCAAATTAGTAGCTGATGCAACAGGTTGAACATTTGTTTTTATACAATTTCAATTGAGTTCATATACCTAAATTGATTAAATTAGGACCAGGGGTGGGTAAGTTCATTGGGTCAACTAAAACTTCAATTGAGTCTTTTGGCAATTGCATGATGAGAGGGTTAAAAATTATGCATATCTTTTATAATTTTAGAAAATAATCGAGATCAATTTGGACCAAATTAAAATTTTCAAAACTTGTCATTCTTTTTTAAAATACAAATCAACCCATACAAATCATCCATTTGCGAGAAAAATGTTTCATCATATCAAATCTTGAGTTCTCGCTCTTTTCTCTTTCTTTCTCACTCAATTATACAGTACAGACAATAACTATAACTACTCACCAAATTGCTCTACCCTTCACAAAAAATTGATTTTCTTCTCATTTTCAACTATATAAGTGTTATTTTTGACTTCATTCTTGCTTGTATCAGTCGTTTTCTCTGTCTTCGTAGGTAACAGAGTTTGAAAAGAGTTTTATATTTGTTATTTTTTTTCTAAAACATAAGGGCTTTTAATTTAATGATGAAAAAGAAAACTTTTAGTTGTATTATCTTCGAGATTGGGTTTACAATTTTGAGTTTTGATGGTAAAATCATAGAAAGAACTCAAGAAAAACCTAGTTTCTATCGCAGTGTTCCGTTAACTGTCGTGGTATTATTAGATGGTGTTTGTGGTGGTGGTGGTGGTGGTTTTTGTTGTCATCGTGGCACTGGTGGTGGCTGTTAGTGGTGTTTATAGTGGCTGTCGGAGGTGTTGGTATTCGTGGTATTTGTGGCATTGGTTGGTGGTGTTTGTGGTGGTAGTGGCTGTTGGTGTGTCGTTATTGGTGGTGTTTGTAATGTATTTTTTTAAATTTATGCATACATCACTTGTAATATATTTTTTGTTTTTCTGTTGTTTGTAGGTAAAACATGTCTTCCAAAAGAAAAGAAAGTGAAAGTGGATCAACATTTGACCACCTCAAAAAAAGGATATAGTACAGAAAGATTCGGAGGAGCTTCCTGAACAATCTCAGTCAAGGAAATAAAGTGAAGATGAGGAGAGATATAAAAACATTGAGGGAGGTAGACAAGGGTCTGTAGACGGTTCTGAAGAAAATAAAAATGAGAAAGAAGAGGAATTAGAGAGTGAGAAAGAGAAAGAGAAAGAGAAAGAAGATGATCATCAACATGATGATAATGGATAACCAATGGGGCATGAATTAATATCGATATCCCAACATGATCCTGTCAAAACTTTTTAGTATTGATAAGTTGAAAGTTGCGATGCCGATAAATGACAAAAAAGTAGAAGAAGAACTAACTGGTCAAATTGTACTTAAATGTCAGATGGGGAGTAAATTTATTGATTTTAGGAAAATTATGAAGGACAAAAACATATACGGACTTTTTAAAAAGAGCTGCTTTGGATGCTTTCTTGAGCTGGCTGAGGATGCCCCTGCCTGTTTCCCAATGAGGATAGTAAATGGTCTTCTTAAGCGTAGGATCAAGTACGTGGGGGGCAACAAAAAATGTATGAAATCTAGATCAACTACTGTGGTATGTTGGTTCGTTTTGGCTTGCAAAAGTTTTCCATAGTGATGGGCTTGAGATGCCATCGTCCAGAAGAACCACTTATCGCTAAGGAAATACCCCGCAAAACATCCAAAGCAAAAAAACTCAAGGAAAAAATAGATGGGTTGTTTGACATTGCTCGGCGTGGCTATAAAGCATCGGATTTGTTAATAGATCTCATAGATAAAACCATACCTAAGTAGTACAGGGAGCAATTGTGCTTAGTTTGGTTTGCCCATTTGGTTATATTGTAAAGAGACGTCAACAAGGTTATAGAAGATGATTTGTTAGCGCGTGCTGAAGATTTTGATAAATTCAATAATTATCCCTGGGGATATGACAACTTCTTCTTGACTATCCAATATTTACTGACAAAGTTAACCATAGGGACGACCACATTATACAGCTTTCCTTGGGCTTTCACAGTAAAATTAATCACTATTTCAACTCAACCATAAGTTATATTGAATATAGTTACTATGAATTTTTTTTCCTTGCTTCCTGTTTACATTTTTTAGGCTGGACATTTGAAGCCATTCTTTCTCTCTAAAAGCAGGTAATAGATTACCCGAATAAGTCTTTTCATCCAAGGATATTTAGGTGGTTGGTTACAAAGAACAACACCAAATAAGGAGGCTGATCTCTTTAACCCTCCAGATGATACAGTACGTCTTCTTCATGTAAAATAATTTAAATCAATGAAAGATATTGAGCAGATGTTATATTTGGTGCAACAGATGTTATATCTGATGCACCAGATGGGACATTTGTTACAACAGATTACCCATCCTGTGCCCACTGGTGCAACAAATGGATAATCTGTTGCGACAGACGATTGATATCTTACATTAGATTACCCATTTGTTGCTTTGGTTCTCTGAACCCGGATCCTAACAGATTAACTATCTACTACAAATTATGCAACAAGTATGTAATCTGATGTAACATATTATTAATACATATACAGATCATCTGTTGCATAATGTGTAACCCAACAAATTACCCAGCTTGTGCAACTGGTGCAACATATTGTTAATCTGTTGGGATAGATGATTGATAGTTTGCATCAGATTATCCATGTGTTGTTCTGGTTCTCTGAATCCAACTCAAATGGATTTTAACCATCTACTACAAACTATGGAATAGATGTATATGCTAATACAATATATTGTTAATCTGTTGCAGAAGTAAAGTTAAAATGTTAACACAACTGTGAAAATTATTATATTATATGATTTAAATGTATCTATTTTTTTCTAGGTTGTGCATCCATGGATCGTTCCTACTAAGGAGGAGTCATTGATGACTTCTTATATTACTCTAGGTCATGTTGATACTTTAGCAGACCCAACGGTGAAGTTAATAAGGAAGGAATTGGCTAGAGCAATAACCATAAGAAGAGCAGTTTGGCAAGGCCAGCCTAATGTTGAGGCTCTTCATGACCAACCTACTAAGGTATATTCGGGTGCTTCTTCTGGTTGAATTGTTGGTGTTGGTGGAAGGCATGCTAATACTGCTACCACTCATGATGATGAGAATGTTAATGCTCAAGAAAAAATAAATTTATTTGAAAACGCCCCTTTTCACCCTTACACAGGTCCCTTTCACCCCCCTTCACCCTCGTGTTCTCGTTGCGAATATGAAGAGTGCAAGGACAACCAGGATAAACTCTTTGAAAAAGTAGAGAGTATATGTAAAAATATCGAGGAATTCTAATCCAAGAGGGGTGTCATACTATCCAAGAAGTTGAGGGATCGATACACTACTACATTGTTGGTTAGGAGGAAGAAAAGAGCAATAACTGACATACTCTCCTATCATAAATAAAAAATAATTGCAACTCTTCCCTCTCATAAAGCTATTGAAGTTTAGGGGACATTCAAGAAGAAGGTGTACATATACATAAAACTTGTCACCAAAGAGAAGAGGGATCTGCGGTAGGCCAAAAATATCAAGCCAGGCGCACTAGATTACCCCAGGCCTCCTTTTTCACCCCAAGACTTCCAGACTATGATAGATATGCGTATGAAGTATGAGGACAAAGAAAGTTTACTTTTCCTAACCTAGCCTTCTAATTTAATCTACCCCATAAAGAAGAAGCTATGCAACAGATGTGAAATCTGTTGCAACAGCTGGGTATTCTGGTGCAACTGGTAGTGGTTCTGTTGCAACTTACTATTCATCTGTTGCATAAGTTGCATTGGATTATTGATTCAAAGAACCCTATGCAGCAGATGGACCATCTTTACAATTACTAACCTATTTAAAAATTATTTTCTTATATCAAAACATGTTGACAAAATTCTCTGCTTCATGAGGGAAAGGCAATTAATGTACCCGAAAGCTTATGATGCTGCCGATAAGATAATGGACCTCGACTTCTGCAAGAAGCTCAAGGATAAGTATGATTAACTCAATAATTCCGTATTAGACTGTGGCGTGAGATTTGATTCCTTAGCTTTTATGTTGGACTGGGATGAAGAAGAAATGATAAAATATGTTAGAAAGGAAAAGCCAAATCCACACGGCAAAAGCTGGACCAAGGCAAAGAGGATTCTTGCAGTCATTAGCATAAAGGTCATACATTATCAAGCTGTTGAGATACTACTCGAGGAGGGAAATATCAATGTTTGTGACTGCAACGAACCTCTCGTTGACGATGTCGATCTTTTTCTCCTCTTGGGGGCACTGATGGAGCTGCTGCCTATCTTATTAAGGGAGAGTAAACTGATGAATCATTTTCCAAAGAAAGCGTTGATGAAGAAATCATGGGATTATGGTGGTCGAAACAGCGGCATGATCCTTCCAAAAAATGATGCTGGTTACAAGAGCGGCCGCACGCTCTTGCACACATCGTATATTTGTTGACTGGCACAAAAATGGCCGAGCCAATGACCTTTCTGTGTGACAATGCTATGGAAAACCTTCAAGAGGTCTGGGCTTATGGGGTACTAACTGGATACTTGGAGCCTGTGTATATTGAAGAGCCTGTGAAATAACAATTTTTATTTCAAGTCACACTCCACTTTACTTTAAATCACATGTACATGTAGTGGAAATAGTTTTTTTTTGATAGAGTGAAAGTTGAGTTTTTTATAATGCAATAGATTGTCAATCTATTGTAAAATATATGTTATCTGTTATGGAAGATAGTTTATCTGTTGCAATAGGTTGGTCTTCTATAGCATTATGTTGATGTTATTTCTATCTGATCTAAGTCTAATTTATTGCAATAGAGGGAAGACCTGTTTGATAATTTCCAACAGATGACCTAAAATTTACAACATGTGCCTAAATCTGTTTGATATTTTGTAGCAGTTACACGCTTGAATATCCATGTGCTCGACAACACCAAACAAGTAGCAAATACACCACCATGAAAATTTCAGCAATTAGGTTTGAAAATCCATGTTCCCAACACCACCAAACCAGTAGCAATAACGGCAACAATGTAGTATCTTTTTGCTCGATTTTGTTTCTCTTAAGAAGCCTTGACTTTCTTCAACAAACGCCAAATTGCACTATTTGCTTGTGAAGAGTGTCTTTCTTCATACCAATCAAAGTAATCGCATCCACCCAATTTCTATAAAAACAAGAACACAATTATAAAACAATTACAAGTCAATAATTAATCAACTAATTAAATAAAAAAAATATTACGTTTGAAATCTTACAAGTAAAAAACCTACGACCTGGATTTTATTGAATCCAAGAACTCTTCAATAGAGCTTCATAACCACACTTAAAATATCAAAAATCATTATCACAAAAAACAGTGGAAGTGCGCTCGACATTGTCAAGCTCAGTTGAAAAAAATGAAAAAAAGATGAAGAAAAGAAAGACCAAATACAAATAATTTGAATAATTTGGATAGATTAAAAATAGATGATGACAAAGAAGAAGATTTGAGAATTTAAGGTTAAATTTTAGGAAGAACATGAATATATAAGACATTGGGGGGAAAAATGACCGTTGGGGCAAAATCAGACTCCAAGTCAGCAAAAAGTGCTAACCTGAGACATTTGTGCCTATTTTATTTTACGTGTTTAAAATGATCACAGTCTACTTGATGCCTATTTTATTTTAGGTATTTGAACTAAACACTATCGATGAGTTCTGCCTTTTTTTATTTCAATTCACTTTCACTTTTTCACATTTAATGGCAATTTCTGTATGTCTAGTGAAACTTGAATTTTTATAATGCAACAGATTCTCCATCTGTTATAACAGATATTCTACTTGTTCTAACATATAGTTTATCTGTTGTAATAGGTTGGTCATCTATTGCATTATATCAGTGTTTCTATCTAAGTCTATCTGTTGCAGCAGTGGGAAGACCTGTTTGATAAATTCCAATAGATTACCTACCTGTTGCAACACATGTCAAATATGTTTGGTATTTCCAACAGATGTGACGTCTGTTGCAACAGATACATTATCAGTTGCAATATTTGAATCTAGTATTTCATTTCAATAAATAAGTTCAAAGCTAAGGAAATAATAAAATTCATATACAAAATAAAATAAATTGAGCCTTAAGAAATTAGCTGAAATAAAATCAATGAATAAATAAAATGTAAAAAAATTATTATGGGTACAGATCTCAATAAATACATCAACAATTTAAGTATTGATGTCAAGGAGTCTTAAGGAGGGGTGAGGTTATTACTTTGACAGACTTAAGCTATAAAGATCTACTCAATATGCACAAGTTTTTAATCATACGGTGCTATGGAATTCGGCTTTGCTCGTCGTGGGTATTTATTGTCGCTTACGTACGGTTTCTGCACTTTTTGTTCTCCGTATTTCCATAAAAAGAGTAGAGTAGCATATTGTCAATGCTGTTCCGCAGTAGTTTCTACATCCACCTGGAAAGCCAGAATTAGTCAATTCTAATCATGGAGATACACCAAAATGAAAAAGGATAACTCATATGTTCTAACATTTTACTATGCATGTATTTAACTCATCTGTTATAATTATACTTACTGCATCCTTCGGGGGATTGAAGAGATCAAGAAATTTTGTATTTTTATCAATTTTGGCAGACAACCATCTCAAGATTCTTGGATAGAAAACTTCTTCTTGGTAGTTCACCTATTATCTCAAATGAGGAATGGCTTTAAACGCGCAAGCCTATAAAATAACGCCAATAAATCAAAACTATTATTGAGTGAAAAAAATGAATGATATCGTAATAAAAGAAAGAAACGAAACATTTACCATGAAAGCTCATGGAAAGTCATATAAGTTGACTGTCTTTGGCACTAACGGAGTCAATAAATATTAGACAGTCATTTTAAAGCTTTCATAACCCCAAGGATAGTTGTTAAATACCACAAGATCCTTAGAGAGATTTATTAAACCAACGGTTATGTTGTTGTTAACGTCTCTCACCCAAAGAATATTATGTACAAACCAAACCAAGCAGAACGACTGCTTGTGCTTCTTTGAGAGTTCTTTACCTTTCAACGCTTCTATCAAATTTTTGTTGTTAAAGCTTGGACAACCAATGGACACCAGGTCAGCATGATCACACGACTTGCCTTTGTCTTTTTTAGATGTGTGGGGTGTTTTTTTTAGGTTAGAATAGGTATAACTTAAGAAGGAGGATAACATTTTAGTCTAGTAACTATGGAAAACTCCTTCCAACCAAAACAAACAGGCATGCAACAGTAATTTATCCACACCTTATCCATCTTATCTTTATTTTAATACATAAATCTATGCTTGAGAAGTTCATATACCATTTTCATTTAGAAACGAGTATTGTTGTCCTCTGATAAATCAAGATATTTCCCAAAGCAGCTATCCCTGAAATAAGCATCCAATTTTTGTTCTCGAAGTATTTTTCTGAAGGCATTAAAAGATTTTCCCATGGCTGACTTAACCATAAAATTACTTATTAAATCTGTGGCACCATCACACTACATTCTCACAGGATAATGATCAATGCTGAAGGTTTTGACCAACTCTTCAGCGGAAGGGCTATTAGCATTTGGATTATCGCTTTTGAAAGATTCCTCCTCCCCGTATTCATCATATTCTGCTCCTGATTGAGATAACGCTTGTAAAGCGAGTTCATAGAGTGGTGGATGTAGCCTAGCTGTTTCACTTGTTCCTTTACTTGGACTTGATTCTGCTTCTGTTCTTTTGAGAGCCATATTATCTAAAATTAACTGGAACATAAAAAATTATACTATAGTTATTAATGCATCGTTAAAAAAGGATAACAGTAAATCTAAGAAGCTAAATAGTAAAATAACAGTTCCAACAGATCACTTATCTGTTGCACCAAGTAGATATCTGCTGCAGCATATAACAAACCTAATGCAATAGATGATCAATCTTTTGTAACAATACAAAACATATCACTCATCTTTTAAGACAGATGAATGGTCTGTGTAACAGATCACACATTATTGTAACATGAGTGATCTGTTGGAACAGTTAAATAATCTATTACATTGGAAGAGTAATCTATTGTAATAATACAAAACATATCACTCACATATTGAGAAAAATGAATAGTTTGTGTAGCAGATCACACATCTATTGCAACATCATCTGTTGCAACATAGGAGTGATCTGTTAGAACAGTTAAATAACCTACAGCAATAGCTGAGTAATCTGTTGCGATAATACAAAATATATCACTCATCTATTGAGAAAGATAAATGGTCTGTGCACCAAATCACACTTTTATTGCAACATATGAGTGGTCTGTCGGAATAGTTAACTAACCTAAAGCAACGACTAAGTAATCTGTTGCGACAATATAAAACACATCACTCATTTGTCTAGAAAGATGAATGGTCTATGCGATAGGTCACACATCTATTGCAACACATGAGTGATCTGTTAGAATAGTTACCAACGGTTAATATTATTTAGATTTCTTCCAACATTGGGTCGACTATCATGACAGATGAATGATCAGACATGTCCTGTTGGAAGAGTTGATATAATTTTATCCAATAGAAGCTCTATCTGTTGTATCATATCATTAATCTGATGGTTCTTCCACTGTATCAAATGGTTAATCAGTTGCATCTGATTTTTTATCTGATACTTAATCTGTTGCAACATATGGTTAATCTGTTGCATTAGATAGTTATACTGTTGCATCATATGATAAATATATTACATCAAATGATTAATCTGTTACATCAGAATTGTAATCTGAGGATGGTTGATCTGTTGCATCATCTGACAAATTTGTTGCAGCAGATGGTTATATGTTGCACTAGATAGACAATCTGTTGGATAAAATAAAAAATAGTAGCACGATTTTGTTCAATAGAAAAATAGCAATATCACCATTTTTACCAAGAACAAGAATAGAACAAATCAACCCAAATCGTTGTTTTGTTGTTATAATCACAAACAACAAAATCAAACTTCAAAAAAAGGCAACAAACAACAAAAAATCAGAATTCACTACGACAAAAGAAGAGAAGAAATACTAGAAATTAGGGTTTTGTTCAGACCACATTTCAAATTAGAGCAACAAATATTGAAATTATTAACCAATACTACAAGAGAAGTTGGCTTAAGTTCCTCGTTTTCTTCAAAATTAAAAAGACCATAAATTTTTTACTATGAAAGAAGAAAAGGAACGATGATGAATTTGAAGTTGTTGTGGCCGGAGAGCAAGGCTGTCACGTTGATTGAAGATTGAAGAAGTCAAAGCTGTTGTGGCTGGAGAGTAAGGCTGTCATATCTATTGATGGTTGAAGTCGAAAAGGGACTCGAAACCCAACTATTTATTGTCAGATGCTGAAGTCGCCGAGGATTAAAAGGAGAAATTTGCAGAACTATTGATTGAAAAAAAAGAGTTGAGAGAAGGTGTCGAGAGAGAGGAGAGAGACTGGTTGATTTGGATTGAAGAAGAGAGTGGGTTGGGTTGATTTGTATTTTCAAAAAGATTAGAAAGTTTTGAAAATATTAATCAAGCCCACAGTTAACTTAATCAAGTTTTCTAATGATGTTTGACCCTTTAGGTTGGTCAATGTCACTAATCCTTCATTCAAGACTTAAAAGACACCTTTGCTTCAATTTTCTCAAGACTGTTCATTTATTTTTCCGGAAAAATACTACTCCTATGTTGTTTTTTGTTCGATATCTTTATTTATTCACTTTTCTATTAGAATAGAAACTAAAAAACAGTAAATAATAAAAGTAATTTTATCATATTAATTTTAAATATAATAAATTTGACATTTTAAAAATATATTAAATAATAAATCATATTTAATAAAATAAATAGAAATAGATAATTTATTCATTGATTTTATATACTTGACAAGTATAATCGGATATCTCAAGTAAAAAATAGATAAATAGAAATGGATGAAGTGTGTAAAATAAAATATAATTGGAATGTTGGGATCTGCAAAAATATTTTCTAATACACTCATGAATCTTTCCAAACTCATACTCAAATATTCATACTGCTCCAAAGTAAAATAATAATTAAAAAAAACATATTGAATACATTATCAATTATCATATGTGGAATGAATGTTATGATCCATGGTAAGGTAATAAGGTATATATATGAGTTAAAATCTGAATTTTAAAGAAGGCCATACCAAGAGATGACGTGTGGAAGTCAGTCTAAACTGATCAACAGAATCGGATTTGATGAAGATTTAAGGGTTGAGATCGTTGGAACATGGTTCTAGCTCATTCGACACCTGCTGCAACTAAGGGTGTACATAGGTCGAGTTGGTTCATTTTTTCATTAAAATATAACCAAACTAATAACGTCGGTTTTCTAAATCTATAAACCAATAGACAATCGTTTTTTTTTTCTGGTTTTAGTCGATTTTTTGATTTTTTTACAATTATAATGTGATTGAAGAAAAAATTAAACATTTTCACTAAAAATATAAAAAAACAATGGTCATAGAGTAGTTTCAATAAAAATTAAGTTGACAAATTACTAAGACGTCTAAACTACTATCTCTCAACGTAATATTTTATGGATATCCGGTGGTTCAATTTCTAAGTCACTAGTCATAGTAGCTTGTATGAAAGTTCCT
Source organism: Capsicum annuum (assembly GCF_002878395.1). NCBI lineage: Eukaryota > Viridiplantae > Streptophyta > Magnoliopsida > Solanales > Solanaceae > Capsicum > Capsicum annuum. The sequence goes on from NC_061116.1 coordinate 48,888,511, forward strand.
TTCACATAAAATGTGAGCATACAAAAGAATGAAGAATTGGAGACAACTTATTAAAAGCTTAACTCCATAAAACAATTAACTATAACATAATTCCATAAGAAAAAGAGAAAGAAGAAAAACAACCTAAATTACAACTTGATGAATGAGGAGAATGAGAAGAGTAAGATGAGGAAATAATGAGAACTCTATACGAACTTGAAAAGTAAAATGTAAAGTGAAGCAATTGAAGAGTTTTAGGTTTATATATTAAATTGGGCTTTGTATTAATTTGTTATTAATGGACAAATATTATAATTAAAGGCCAAGAATATATATCTATTTTTTGAATATAAAAAAGTAATAAAAGTAATTAGAAAGTAGATTATAAGTAATATTTTTTTTACATATAAGAAATTAAAATTATATATTTATTATGTCGGTTCGGTTTGGGTTCGGTTTGATTTTATTTTTGCTAATACCAAATCAAACTAAGAATGATTGATTTTTTTCCCAACACCAAATCAATCAAACCAAACCATAAGTTGGTTGTTTTTCTCGATTTGGTTTGATTCATCGGTTTGGTTTGACTTATCGATTCCATTTGTACATCCCTAACTGCAACAAAGTCGATTTACCTCATACCCGAGTAAAGCGACTGGTAGTGTTTACGGTACATTTGGGACAATTGAATTCATAGATGGTTAAGAGCACGTGTTACGGCTTAGTTTTGTGTTAGTAGCAAAAGTTTGCAAAATAACAAGTAAAGATTGCCAATAATGTAACCAATAAATAAGTTAAAAGTTAGAAGATAAATCTTCGACACGACATGGAACGTAAAATCTAGATTCACAGGCCACGAGATGGCTTCGATGGAAAATAAGACTAGACTAATCAAAGGAAAAATGAAATAGAGAAAGTTTGGAGACAAAGCTAACAAATCATTATTGCTTAGAGGTAGAATGACAGGGGAGCAAGTGATGTTTTTAATAGGGAAGGGGCACCTATTAATAGTGTACAAGGTTGGCCTATGACTAATGGGAGCATGCCACCCATGCCTTAAGATACTGCAACTAATAATCTAGCGCCATTTGTTGAAGGACCATTGGGGAAGTGTCTACCAAATATTCTATATCTAATGCAAGCCTATCGATGATCGTCTACACATCTAAGAGGTCTGACACATTGGTCTCCTATTTTTCCTTTAACATGTAGTTGTGATAACTGGTGTGTCACGACTCAAAACTACCCTTAGTTGTAACACGATACTCGGAGTCACGATTAATCCCAAGCTAACCCATTGCCTAAAAAAATACAAAGAATACTGAAGCACATAATGAGATACTGAGGAAAAACTAAATTAGAGATGAAAGAAGAATAATAAAAGCAAAATTAATACTGGATATCAATATTGAGACTATCTGACATAATCAATATGCTGAAAATATAACTATCTATCTGAAAGCCGTTAAATCATATGAGTTGTTGGGACAATTCCCCAACTAAGTCCAACTGTCTGAAACTAGAGTATTACTAAAAAGAATTCCTGATAATTTGTTCTTGAATGATGAGGACTCACCATTGCTGCTACTGATATGCTGTAGAATGTACTAAACACAGTTTAGATGCTGAATGTCAGAACCTATATCATAAGACAATATAGCACAAAAAAAGTACACGATCACTACTTTGAATGTACTGAGTATGTAAGATGAAAAATAACAGATATAGGATAATCCTAATGCATGCAATATGGTAAACTAATGCAAGACCAAGTAAAATGTACTGTGTGATAAGCTGAATAACTGAGTATAAGGTCATAGAAGTATTTGTTTCTGAACTACGAACTATGGACTGTGGGAGTTATCATTAACCAACATACCCTAATCTAAGCTAACTGGATTCCAACCTATAACCCTAATTGGATGGGTGTTCAATACCTTGCCAAGGGTACAAACACTGACTAACATGGATCCACAAAACTTATGTCAGAAAGGACTAAGGTGTCAAGTCTGGTATGACGAGTGACCCTTTATAACCTATAGTAGATCCATAGTTCTGGAACTTAGGAACTTCTACTAAAGGTATCTGCCTAACTGAAGGGAGATCCTTTATCCCCGCATTGACTCGATGCTAAGTACTACTCCCAACTGACATTGATAATAAAAAATTCTTAAAAATAATAATATTATGAAAATAAAAAATAAATGCATAATTAGAAAGTATTCAATAACATATTAGATAGAGAATATAGCATTCAAAAGAGTAAGCTGGAGAATCTAACATTCATGAGTGTATGCAAGAAATCCTAGGTCATTGGGTGTTCATAACTCACCATTTCTACAGAATGCAACTATAATCTGAGTGTAATAAGAAATGTCATACACAAGCCCAAAATTAATAATTTATCACTATGATGAGATTTTATAGTTATGAGTATGGAAAGATTCTCAAATTTATGGAAATACATTTATTTATGATTTAGTCCAAGCAATAAATTGAAAACTTAAAGAATTTGCACTGTGCATGGAAACCCTAAGCTTGAAGGGTGAATTAAACTTGGGGAATTGAGTTAAGTTTGGGACTCAATGGGTGAAAGAAAATCCATTGATGAAATTTCACATACTTGAGATTGAAAATCTTGATGAAATATTTGGATTTGAATTTGGAAGTTCGAAAGCCCTACTTCTTGCTTGGAGAAGTAAATCACCCCTTTCTCTTACAATTTTCTAAGTGTTAAGTGAATTTTGAGGAATGGAGGACTTAAGAATGTTTTATAATAATTATTCAGCCCTTGTGAAGCTTAAACGACATATATTTGGTGTTAAAATAGTGAGAAAATACCAAACAACCCCTTAAAATCATTTGAAAAACTCCTGGAAGCAGTCCTGATGGCTCAGGTGATGAATCATAGTGTTTGGCTACAAGTCGTAGCCTGAGTTGTAGCCAAAGAACACAAATTTTGGCTCCCACTTCTGCCACTACGAGTCACACTATGACTAGGATCTGATGATAACTCGTCGTTAGAGTCGTCGTCACTGGTAAATTTGATAGTGTTTCTGTAAATTTGACATCGCTATTTACTCCAATTTCCGATTAAGGTAAAACTGGATACATTGAAAAGATAATTCATTTATCTATATTTTGGTGGGTCTTTATATCAAAAACACTTATTAATCCAGAAGTTATGCGTGTTTTAAAGTTAAATGTAGCAATATTCTTCTCAGGAATTCAATCGGTAAGGGATATTTTGACTTGTCTATAAGATAAGAGTTATTTGTGGTCCTAATATATGTATAAATCACTTATCAAACTACCAAAACATGATACTTGAATTTTCGTAAACTTGAAGCATGGTTCTAATATTGGCTTGGATTTTCAGAGTGTTACAATATCTCCCCCTTAGGGTCATTCGTCCCTGAATGAAAACTAACTAAGCTGAAATATTAAGGGGAAAAAGTTATAATTACCATACTAAAATGAATAATGAGTTGATAACTAAGTTTGTAACTGATATATGGACTGAACCAAACTCATGAATGCATGTTATGACATGAAAATAGTTGAGTGACCTAAAATAGAAAGAATTAATTAAGGAGAAACTATTACCTCGAGCTGGGACTGAGTTCGAAGAGAAAATATGGGAGTACTTGGTCATAATATTTTCCTCTATTTCTGAAGTAGCTCCCTCAACTCATTGATTTCTCCATAAAAACTTTACCAAAGTAACCTCTTTATTTCTCAGCTTACGAACCTGACGATCAAAGATCTCATTTAGGACCTCTTCATAAGAGAGACTGCCTTTTACACCTGCACTCTTTAAAGGATCAATTGATGTTGGGTCACCAAGGCATTTCTTTAATAAGGAAATATGGAAGACTGGTTGGACTGATGCTAAATCCGCAGACAATTCCAATTTATAGGCTACATTGCCATGGCGACTCAAAATCTTATAAGGACCAACATAGCGGGGACTGGGCTTTCCCTTCTTACTAAATCTCTTCACTCCTTTCATGGGAGAAACCTTCTAGAATACAATGTTACTAATAACAAACTAAAGCTCCTCTCTCCTCACATCTGCATAGGATTTTTGATGACTCTGAGCAATTTTTAGCCTTTCTCTAATCAGTTGAATTTTTTCCCTCGTCTCATGGACTGAATCTGGCCCTATAACTATAGCTTCACCAAAATAAAATTTACCAATATAATATCAACATATCCTACAATAAAGTGCTTCAAACGGGGTCATCTAAATACTAAAGTGGTAGCTGTTATTATAAGAAAACTCAAAATACTCATCCCAACTACCCTTGAAATCAATCACGCATGCTCTTAATATGTCTTCTAAGGTTTGAATGGTTTTGTCTGCCCGACAATCTATATGGGGGTGAAAATCCATACTAAGATGAACTTGGGTACCAATACCCTTCTAAAATATCTTACAAATACGAGAGGTAAATTGGGTACCTCTATTTGGAATGAGAGTCGAAAGGAATCCATACAATTTCTCCAACGCCATAAGATAAGATTTTAGCATAATCTTTGGTTGAATCTAAAGTGTTAACTGTGAAAAAGTGGGTTGGCTTAGTCAGTCAGTCTATAATAACCCAAATAGAATCATGTTGTCAACGAGTTTGAGGAAATCCTATTATATTGTCCATATTCACCACTTTCCACTTCTAAGAAGAAATGTTAATTTCCTGAAATGTACCACCAGGTCTCTAGTATTGAACCTTAACCTACTAGAAATTTGGACACTTAGCCAAAAATTTTGCAGTACCCTTTCTCATGTTATTCTACCAATAGACTTCCCATAAATCACAGTACACTTAGTGGATCCTGGGTGAATAGCACACCGAGAACTGTGAGCTTCTATTAGCATCTACTGTCTCAAGACATCTATATTCGGAACACATGGTCTGTCCTAACAACGAAGAACACCATTCCCCCTTAGGAGAAAATCTCAACCTTTTGACTAGACTGCTTTTTTCAACCTAGGCAAAATAGGATCACTATCTTGTTTTTCCTTCACCTTAGCTATCAGCAAAGATTTCAAACCATTCTGAACCAAGATTTCACCTTCAATTGAATCAACCAACCAAACTCCCAATCTATCAAGATGGTGAACCTCATGAGCTAAATATTTTTTCTTATCCTTAATGTGACCAACACTTCTCATAAAAAATCTACTAAAAGAATCATCCGAAACATTGGCTTTACCCGGATAGTAAAAGACACTTATATCATAATCCTTCAACAACTGCTACCTTTTCTAATGAAGATTTAAATCTTTCTGGATGAACACATACTGAAGACTCTTGTGATTAGTGAACACGTCAACATGAATGCCATAAAGATAATGCCTCCAAATCTGCAAGGAAAAAATAACTGCTACTAATTTAAGATCATGAGTCAAATAGTTCTTCTTATGAGGTTTGAGTTTTCTAGAGGCATATGCTATAACCTTGCCCGCTGCTTTAAAACACAACCAAGTCCAACTCTTGAAGAATTATAATAAACCACAAACCCATCTAAATCCTATAGTAGAGTTAAAACTACAGTAGAGGTGAGTCAGTCCTGAAAACTCCTTTTGTAAGAATTAGACAACTGGAATATGAATTTCTTCTGAGTCAGTCTGGACATAGGAGAAGAAATAGAGGAAAATCCTTCACCAAACCATCTGTAGTGACCAGCTAAACCCAAGAAACTTCTGATATTTGATGAAGATATGGGTCTAAGCTAGTTCCTCACCACTTTATTCTTTTACAGTTCAACTCGTATCTGTTTATTGGAAATAATATGTTCAAGGAATGGTACTAATTTTAACTAGAATTCACACTTGCTGAACTTAGAAAATAACTAGCGATCTTGAGAGTATTCAAGACATCCCTCATATGGTCTACATATTCATCCTTACTTAGAGAATAAGTGAGGTTGTCTTCTATGAAGACTATAATGAGTATGTCCAAGTACTTCTTGAACACCCTGTTCATCAAGTCCATAAAAGCTGTAGGAGCATTCGTTAGTCCAAAAAACATAACAACAAATTTGAAGTGACCATACTAAGTTTTAAAGGTTATTTTTGGAATGTCATATTCTCTGAATATAAACTAATGAGAGTCGAATCTAAGGTCTATCTTAGAGAAATAATTAGCACTTTAAATCTGGTCGAACAAGTCATCAATCCTAGGATTGGAATACTTATTCTTAAATATGACCTTATTGAACTGATAATAGTCAATGCACATTTTGAAAGAACCATTTTCATGCGCATGAAAGGAATTGAGACACCCTATGAAGAGATACCAGGCCTAATAAATCCCTATCTAGGAGATCTTTCCATTATTCCTTTAATTCCTTAAGCTTGGCTGAAGCCATTCTATTGGGTGGAATTGAAATAACTTGGGTATCTAAAAGGATATCTACTCTAAAGTCAATTTCCCACTATGGTGGAACTCTCGATAGATCTTTTGGAAACACTTTAAGAAATTTATTTACCATAAGAACTGACTCAAGACTTAGGGTTTTAGACTTTGAATCTTTAATCCGAACTAGATGATAGATGTACCCTTTGGAAATTATTTTTCTTGCCTAAAATGAAGAGACTAACTGACCTATATACACTGAAGTACTACCCTTCCACTTTTAAGACTAGAATATTTAGAAACTAGAAATAGACTACTCTATTTCTATAATCAACTAAGGCATAACAAGAGTAGAGCCAATCTATGCTAAAAATAACATCAAAATCTATCACATCTAACTCTACAAGATCGAGGGAGGTGACTTTCTAGGATACTGTGATTGGGTATACCCATCTAGCTATGACTGAATTATCCACTGGAGTAGAAATTGATAGGTTGTAAGAGGATTTCAGGGTTGACACCAAAGTTTACTGCTATATAGGGAGTCACCAAAAGAAGTATGGCTCTAGGATTTATCAATGCATAAACGTACCAGTGACCATATCAGGAGAACCCTCCTGATCCTATCGAGTCTAAAGGGCAAAAAACCTATTCTGATGTTGCCTACTAGCTGCACTAGATGTGGCACCCTGCTGAGTCAGGTGACCTCCTAGAGTTCCTGAAGAGTTGGATTAACTATTGACGAGCATCCCTATCTCTCTATGAAGAAGTGTAAATTTTCTCAATCTATGGCCTGACTTTCCACACCCAAAGCAATAATCACTACCCATCATACACTTACCCTTGTGGTTTTTACGATATTTTTTTACAAACTGGGTAAGTACAAACACTCTTCACACTATCGTAGGACTTAGAGCCTGGCACTCTATCTCGAGTATCTTGCCTGAACTTGGGTACTAGAGAACTAACAAAAGATGGGGTTGGAGCTAAAGATTTCTAGTGGAATTGAGAACGATTACCACTGTCTGACCTCTTTTAAGAGAAATTAAAGCTACTAATTCTGCCCGCGTACTCTTATTTTCATTCTTTTTGTTTTTCTCCTCTTTAATCTATTGAGCATAAACCATCAATCTAGAGATGTCCATCTCCTAAACCAATATAGCCATTCTACATTCCTTGACCACGTTCTCAGAAACACCTTAGAGTCAGCAACCGTAGCCAAATCATATCTTACCAACTAAGTAAACTTAAGAGAATACTCTTTCACACTCACATTGCACTGCTTTAAGTTTATCAATTTGTAAGATCCCACAAAATCTTTAGCTTAATTCAGTTTTTTAAGCTTGTTAAGGGGTCCCAGATGCAGAATATTCTAGCTAAGTATTCAGACTTAGTGTCATTCTAGCCTTCGAAAGTTGGTGATATTATTTCATGGCCTTTACATATATTATAGGTGGATATTTCAATTGATTCATGATCAGGAATGTTCATAGGTATTTCCAAATGTTTTAGATTTTATAGAATTCGTTTGAAGCTCCTTTGGAATCCAAAAATAGTGGATCAATGCGATCTTGGTGCACCACATTAACTATCACATTGATAAATATTTTCCTCAGCTCCCAGCGTCAATTTCTAATGAGTTGACACAGACTCGATGCGATGTATTGGCTATCGTGTCGATGCCAACGACGTAGCGAGTCGGTCTGTGCATCGATGGTACAATTTTTCATTAATTAAAATATTGCATCCTTGGGGGTATTTGGGTAGTTTTCCCTTAAACTTCATCCCCCAAAACATGAAATTTATCACCTTAGAGAGCAATTAAACTCATATTTTCTCAAAATTGCTCAAGAACAAAACCCTAGAAGATTTAATTTCAAATCAAGAACTCAAGATTTCCACCATCAATTTTCAGAAACTCCTTAACTAAGGTATGTGAAGTGTTCATCCAAAGGGTCCCTTCTACCCTTGGAGTCCAAGAGACTATTTTTAGACTTCAAGTATATGAATTCTATATTGGATTTGATAATATCCATGTTTAAAAATGATTAATTGGGTTTCAAATCCATGTTTCATGATCAATTTCATGTGGGATTAATTAATTTATATGTGTTACCATGTGAAATCATGCTAACGCCTTCAAATGGTGAATTTAATATTGTAATTGTGTGCTCACATGTTGATTTGTAATATGTGCATAATTTATGCCTTTAAAGTTATTGATGAATTTAACATGTGAGTTGAATAGTGAAGTTATATCATGTTAGAATGTGTTTAAGTTCATGACATGTAAGTGTTTCTTAAAATTTCCCAATGAATGAAGAATGATCATATGCTTAGTTTAAATATTTCAAGTTTATGCCATGTCTCTTATTTTGTACTATTGAGTCCTAGGGGTACTTGTACCCAAAAATTTAGCTGTTTACCTAAAGCCAGTGTCAGTTACAGAATAGTATCAGTTATGTCATAATCAGTAGTACTCTCAGTCAGTTATAGAACTCAGTAGAAACTTAGTAGACTCAGTATTCTTCTCATCTAGTTCAGTACTCAGTCCAGACCTCAGTAAACTCAGTTAGTTAATAGAATTTAGTAGTTTTTAATAGTCGACGGAACTCAGTGTACCTAGTTTAGTTTAATTAAATAGGAATATCAATAACAACTTAGTCCAACCTAGTACAGACTAGAAATCAATTCAGTGTCTATTCAATTGAGAGTAGGATTCAGCATCTAGTTAACCAAGGGATGGGGGCATTCCTGCCAGCAAAGGGTTTGACCCTTAGTAGCAATTCCTGCATTACAAAACTATGTAGCTAGCGTAGGTTGAGATATACTACTACCAGATATATGAAAGAGCTTCCTGTCAAAGAGGGTTAACTCACAGCTTATCCTTACCCTAGCACAGTATTGACACCCTTCTAACTGGGATTATAGGTTGGACCCCAATAAGTTTAGAGCAGGGCATGTAGGTTAGATGATTACGTTCCACAGTCTCAGTTCCAATCCCAATCTCAGAATAGAACTTAGTTCAGTTCTACAAATTTAGGACTATCAGACATAGTCACTCAAGTCAATCCGTAACTTTGTATGGTTCCACAGTATTCAGAACTATCAGATACAGTTATTCAGATAATTAGTAATAAAGTATTCATATACTCAAATATCAATTATCAGTATTCAAATTTTGTACTCAGTATTAGCAGTATCTTAGTTACAGTGTATGTATTTATGCATGTACTCTTACTTAGTCATGCTCATGTTATTCAGTTATTATTGTGCATGCATATGAACCCATGCATTTCAACCTACCTCACTGATCATACCAGTACATTTAAAGTACTGACACATGTTTTTTTTTGTGCTATGATGTCTTATATCATAGGTTCAGATGCACGGGCTCCAGAGCACCCTTAGCAGTTCAGATTTTTAGCTTTCAAAGTAGTGATGAGTACTTATAGTTTGAGGACATGCTTATTATTTACAGTACTTTATTTTTATTTTAGTAGATGGATTTATTTGGGGGCTTGTCCCATCAACTCCACTGTTCAAATAGTTAGAGGCTTTTCAGTCTAGAGTATTTTCAGATAGTTGTTCAATTTTTCAATACTTATATTCAAATTCATTTATAGATGTTAACCTTATGGCATGTGTTTCCACCTATTTCAGTAATCATTATAGTATTTATTACACAATTATTGTAGCAGGTACCATTCATGGGTTAGCTTGTGGTCCTTTGGGATTGTGATCACCGTGTCACATCTGGGGTACAAACTCGAGGTGTTCTAAACTTGGTATCATAGCCTAAGGTTTAGTAGAGTCCTCGGAAGTTTGAAATCTGCATCTAGTAGAGTCTTGTGTATGGGTATGTTGCGTGCCACACTTATGGACAGGAGGATACGAGATGTTTTAGGAAAAGTTTCCCTTCTTTCAGTGTCTATATCATGCGAGTGAGCACGAGCTCCAGTTACACTCTCTTTCTAATCCTAGCTTCTCTTCCGTTTATAGAATATGCGTCTAAAGAGGACTTAGGGAAGAGGAATAGCAGACCATTCAGCCCCTCAGCCCATCTATCTAGATTCTTTAGGCGAGCATGTCTCCCACGTGAAGTTCAGAGCAGCTTTCACCACCCTAGCTCATTCTATAGCATCCCATAATTAATGCTCAGATGCCTTTCCAACCAACCCAGTGACATATACTGCTGCTGCTAGGATTTGGGACTTCTCCCGAATGAACCCTTAATTATTTATAAGTTCTAAGTTAGATGAGGACCCTCAGTACTTTCTTGATCAGGTGTAGAAGGTTACTGATATCATCGGGGTTACTTCTGTTGAGTGTGCTGAGTTGGCCGCATATTAATTACAGGATGTGGCTCACTCGTGGTTCAACCAGTGAAAAGGAAGGAGTTTGCAGTTGCTTTTCTGGATAGGTTTTTCCCGCTAGATTTAAGTGAAGCAAAATTTTTAGAGTTTATAAACCTGAAGTAGGGCAATATGACAGTGCAAGAGTATTCTCTTAATTTTACTCAGTTGGCTAGATATTCCCCGCATGTTATGGTAGATAGCAGATCTAAGATGAGTGCAATATGGTCAAAGAGTGTAGAACTGTAATACTGATAAAGGAGATGGACATATCCAAGATTATGGTCTATTCTCAGTAGATAGAGGAGGTCAAGAATAAAGAGAAGGAGAGAGAAAGTAAGAGAGTGAGGATAAAAAGTTTAAGTTTCGCTCAGCCTAAGTCAGAGAGTGGGAATCATTCTCAGTTCTGCCTAAAATACTCAGTTCTATCTCCGTCCTCAGCCAGTTCTCCAGTACCAAATTTCATAGATGGCAATAGAGATAGGGCATTGGGACCTAATCCCCAGGGCAGTGTTAGCAGTGCCCGATCTAATCCCTATTTCCAAAAGTGCGGTAAGAACCACTAGGGTATCTGTAGAGCTAGCAACGATGTATGTTTCAGATATGGAAAGCCAGGATACAAAGCCTAGTATAGACTAGAAATCAGCTTTGTGTCTATTCAGTTGGGAGTAGGATTCATCACCGAGTTAACCCAGGGATAGGGGCATTTCTGCCAGTAGAGGGTTTGACCCTTAGTAGCAATCCCTGCATTACAAAACTACATAGCCAGCATAGGTTGAGATATCTTCCTTCCAGATATATTGAGGGTTGATATATCTCATTCCAGTTATCATGCTAGCGAGGGTTGATGAAAGAGCTTCCTGTCAGAGAGGGTTAACTCACGACTTATCCTTACTCGTGGCACGATATTAACACCTTTCCAACCGGGGTTACCGGTTAGACCCAGATCAGTTTAGAGAGGGGTATGTTCGTTAGATGATTACCTTCCACAGTCTCAGTTCCAGTCTCTGTCTCATAATAGAACTCAGTTTAGTTCTACAGATTCAGGACTATTAGACATAGTTACTCAACTCTGTACAAAACTTAATATGGTTCCACAGTAATCAAAACTATTAGATACAGTCATTCAGATAATCAGTAATACAATATTCATAAACTTAGATATCGATTATCAGTATTAGCATGATCTCAGTTACAGTCTATGTATTCATGCATGTACTCTTACTCAGTCATACTCATGTTATTCTGTTATTATTGTGTAAGCATATGAACCCATGCATTTCATCCTACCTCACTGAGCATACCAGTACATTTAAAGTCTTGGCAGATGTTTTTCTTTGTGTTATGATGTCTTATATCATAGGTTCAGACGTACGGGCTCATGAGCACCCTTAGCATTTTAGATTTTCAGCTTTCAGAGTAGTGGTGAGTCCTCATAGTTCGAGGAAATTCTTATTATTTACAGTACTTTAGTTTTGTTTCAGTAAATGGAGTTAGTTGGAGTCTTGTCCCATTAAATCCACAGTTCAGACAGTTAGATGCTTTTCAGATTAGAGTATTTTAGACAGTTGTTCTATTTTTCAGTAATTATATTCAAATTCATTTACAGATGTGAACCTTATGTCATATGTTTCTGCTTATTTTCATAATTATTATAGTATTTATTACACAGTTATTACAGTAGGTACCAGTCATGGGTTAGCTTGTGGTCCTTCGAGATTGTGAGCACCGTGTAGCATTCGGGGTACGAACTCGAGGTGTTACAAAATTCCTGCACCTTGGATTCTCTTAACTTAAGTGGGAAGAACCTGTCTAGAAATGCAGCAATAAACTCATCCCACTACTGATCCTGTATATGCTTCCTTATCATTCATACATTGCTTGAACATATGTGAGTCACTCCTTGCAATTGATAAGTAGCCAAATCAGCACTTTCAGTTGAAGTGACACCCATGATTTTAATTACTTTCTGCATACTATCTAAGAACTCATGTGGATCTTCTTCAGACTTAGACCTAAAGAATACTAAAGGATTCATCCGATTGAAATCTCAAACTCTAGCTACTAAAGTATTCACAACTGGATTGGCTAGTCCAACTACTTACTGGTTATTCTATGAGGTAATGGACTGAGCTAATGCTATAAAAGTATCCCTAAACTCAACATGGGAGACTTGTTCATTTAAAGGGTTTGTTGGAGCTGGTGGTGATGTTTGCTGATTCCTATCCTCTTTTCGTTAGTTCTCTTGAGAGACATTTCTCTTAAATATGTAGAAGACGATTTAGAAGAATATTTTAACATAGTTCACACTCTACCACATGATATGAACATAAAAAAGAGAAACTTTTCCTAAGATGTTTCATATATTCTCACTCATAAATGTGGCACGCTTCACACCTATGAATAAGAATCTACTTAACATGACTTTTAGACACCCTAGGACACTTTTAACCTAATGCTATGATACCATGTTTGTCATGACTTGAGACTTTCCTATAGTAGTTACATGATGCTCAGAGTCAAAAGCAACCCTAAGCTAACCCATTGCCTGGCAAAACACTAAGATTGCTAAAGTAAATAATGAGATACTGAGAAAAAACTAAAGTGAAATAAAAGGAGTATAATAAAAGAAAAATCAAAGCCGAGACTTCCTTACATAATCAACATGCTAAAAATATAACTATCTCTCTAAAAGCCTCTTAATCATATAAGTTGTCGGGACAAGCCCCCAACTAACTCTAACTATCTGAAACTAAAATATTATTGAAAAAAACCTGATAATTGGTCCTCCTATGATAAGGACTCACCTAACACTGTTGCTACTATTGTGTGAATCATACTATGTATAGTCTGGATGCTGAACGTCAGAACCTATATTATACGATAATATAGCACAAAAAAGTATGTGATTGGTACTTTAAATGTACTGAGAATGTGAGATGTAAAATAACAGATACAGGCTAATCATAATGCATGTGATATGGTAAACTAATGCAACACCAAGTAATATTTACTGTGTGATAAAGATGAATAACTGAATATAAGGTCATGCAAGTATCTGAATCTAAACTAAAATCTATGGATTGTGAGAGTTATCATTAATCGACATACCCCAATCTGAGCTAAATGTATTCCAACTTATAACCCCAATTGGATGGGTGATCAACACCTTGCCAAAGGAACGAACACTGACTGACGTAGATTCACAAAACTTATGTCATAAAAGACTAAGGTGTCAAGCCTAGTATGACGGATGGCCCTTTATAAGCTATGGTTGCACCATAGTTCTGAGACTTAGGAACTTCTACTAAGGTCTCAACCTAATTGATGGGTGAGCCTTCATCCCTGTAATACCATATATATTTGGGCTATACTTTGAAGCATTGTTCTTACATGTGTTGAATCTAATTCCATGAAGTTTTTTTGAATACATGTGTAATTATCTTTATCCTAGTGTGTAAAGTGATTTTGAGGTGAAAAATGTTCATAAGAATCGCTTACAACAAAGTTGAGCTAAGATCCTTTAATTTGTCCATAGTTTGGTATTCGATTCTATAAGTGTCTAATTTAAATGAGTATAAATTCTTATATACATATAAATTTGAATCTAAAGACCCACCAAATGTAGATAATTGAGTCAGCTTTCCAACGATACCAATTTTGCATCAATCCGATACCCGAGCAAAAAATTATAGCCATTTTCATGAGAGAGGCAGTGAGGGTGTGTGATTAGCCCGCAATGCATGCTCCGTTGCCTACACCTATTTTTTTGTTTCTATTTCTGCATTTTTAAGTGTAAATAAGTCTTTTCTTCCATTCTAACTCGTCCATGACAGATAATTTCAGCCCTCAAAAGCATTATACACACTATTATTTATCTTTTCTCTCAAAAGAAAAAACCCTAGACTCTTCCTTTAAGAAAACCAAGAACTCAAGTGTTCCAGCCTAAGAAATTTGTTCTCTTTCAAGATTAAGTTTCAAGGTATGTTAGATGTTCATCCATGGGCCATTTTAATCCATAGAGTCCAAGAATCCATCTTTTATTTTTTAAACTATGCAATTACATGTTTATAATGATTTATCTCCATGAAGCTTTTGTGAATTTTGATTATACATGATGTTTACAATCCATTTTTATTAAAGGTAGCCCTTACACGTTTTAAGCATGAAATTTCATTGTTAAATTCCTAAGTATGATTTTAGTATTGTAATTATGCTATTCCCACGCGTTTTACTCATTCCCATGTTTAAGTTCATGAATTTCTTACCATTTGAATTTCAAGTTAAGATTATAAATTGTTAAAGTGGAATGACTTATATTATGTTTTGAATATTGTGGTTTCCACATCATGTGCATGAGAATTCAGAATAAATCCTCAGTTTATAATTTTGTCATGTGATCATGCTATCTCATTATGTTTAAAGGTATTCCCATGTTTAAATTCATATCTCCCATATGTTAGATGAAATGCCAAAGTGATGGATTCTAAGTAGTGGTTTCCTATTATGGTTTTCAAAGATTTCACATGTTCCTATTATTGTGTTATCGAGTTCTGGGGGTTATAAATACCCAAAACTTAATTGTTTACTTAGTCTCAGTATTGTTGGTATGGTGTCATTTAAGGTATGAGCATTATTAGTTTAGTTAGTTAACATATCAGTTAGTTTTAAATTAGTTCAGTAATTAGTGTTAGTTCAGTTAGGAGTAGAATACAGCATCGAGCAAACCTAGGGATAGGTTTATTCCTGCCAGCTAAGGGTGTGACCCTTAGTAGCAGTCCCCGAGTTACAAAACTAAGTAGCCAGCATAGGTGGATATGTCTTCCTACCAGACTAAGGTTGACATCCATATATATATATATATCTCATGAGTCTTCCTGCCAGATTAGGGTTGACCCAACCATTGTAAGTAACCTATGGCATGGTACTAACACCCTTCTAACTGGGGTTATAAGTTGGACCCTAATCAATCTATATTGGGTTATGTAAAATAGATAATAGCTCCCACAGTTTTAGTTCCAGTACTCAGTTCAGTCTTTCTTGACCATAGCATATAGTTATCAAATTTTAGTACCTCAGTTTGCAGACTAATTCAGAACTTGTTTTATGCTTGATCATGCATTTTCAATCTTTACAGTTTGCATGCATTCATTCTTACTCAGTATCTCATGTTGTACATTCATTCAATTATTACTCATATACATGAACCAATGAATATTAGCCTAACCTCATTTAGCATACTAGTACATTCAAAGTACTAATCGCATACTCGTTTCTTTTGCAATGATGTCTTAAATTATAGGTTTGGATGCTCAGATTCCTGATCGTACTTAGATTTTTCAGGGTATCAGCGGTAGCAGTAGTGGTGATTCCTCATCCTTTGGGGATGAACTACCTTATATTTAGTTGTGTTACTAGTTCAACAATTTAGCCAGTTAGAGTTAGTTGTGGGCTTTTCCTATCAACTCCATAGTTAGTCAGATTTAGAGGCTTTCAGACATTTTTAGTCAGTTAGTTGCTTTCAGTTTTATCAGTGTTCAGATAATTGTTTTCATTATTATAATTTAGTATTGTATCTCGTATTTAAAACCTTATGGTGTTCTAGTGAAATTTCATATAGGTTTTTTGTTATTTTATTCAGTGCTCACAGCAGGTATCAACATGGGTTAGCTTGTGGTCCTTTGGGGCTGTAAGCACCGTGTGGCATCTAAGGTGTCCTCTCGGGGCATTACAAACTTGATATCAGAGTCTAAGGTTTTAAAGTATCCTAGGGAGTCTGAAAGCTGCATTGAGTAGAGTCTTATGCATGGGTGTGAAGCGCACTACACTTATGGACAAGAGTCTACAAGAAATATTAGGAAAAGTTTCCCTTATTTCAAATCTCAGATCGTTCTATAAAGAGATTCTCTAAGAAAGTTATACATATTCTCTTCTTATCTTTTCATGCAAGCCCTACCTTGTTTACAAGGTAATAGAGACCATCAAGATTAAATCCTTACAGATAGAGATTTTCTAAGATAGTCCCCATAGACAGTTATGGGATTTTATGCAGGCTTGAAAGTATCCAATCAGTGCCTTTATGTTCCAACGTATGAAAGATTTCATTTATGATTTATTAAAATCATGCATTTAGCCAAAGTTAGATGTGTTTTTAGATCCCTCCTCAGAATCCTAAGATAGCATATGACCTAGAGTTATAAGTATGAACCCAAAAGTTTAGCAGCAATAAAATGGGGATAGTGTTATCTGAATTCAATAGATTTTGCATTGCATTCATAGGGCTACTTGTATGATAGATGAATTAGTAGGCTTAAAACAGTGTATGCAAGAAAAAATTTTGGTTTGTTTATTTGAAAGTATATGTTGTTGGTGTAATGGTAATTTCCATGGTGTAGGGAAAATATAAGTTTAGAGAAGTGATAATTGTAGGCTATGATGAAAGTAGGATGGTTCATTGAAGGTTTGGTGATATCCATGTTAAGCGTTAGAATCTAATTTTGAATCTTTGAGGATTGAGCTAACAGAAAGGAAAGTTAAGAGTTGCATCTCAGAAGAGGGTTAAGGGAATGCTCCAGTTGAATATAAGTTTAAGTATGAATTAGTCCGTAAAGCCAGCAATCCAGCCTAGCAGTCAGACAGACAAGATCCTATTATTTTCTATCTTCTAATCTAACCTTACTATCTAAAGTTTCATGAATATAGATATTCCATAAGGTAAAATATTTGCATCCATGTAAATTGTAAATTCATCTCAGTTTATACATCATGCATCAGTTTCAGATTCCAGATATTCAGTCATGATTCAGTTCATAAGTGTCCCATGCATCATCTCAGTTTTTCCTTAGTATTTCAGCCAAGTCAGATTATTTGGGGGACGAACTATCCCAAGGGGGAGATATTATAATACCCCTGAGTTTTTCATGTACTAAATCTCTTATCTTTTTTTCATGAAGCCAGATCCATCTTGAGGTAATGGTTACGCATATGTTAACTCTTTTATTTCTATCTCAGCCTTATGACCATTCTTATGACCTTGCATGTATTCATGAAATCCGTTCAGTTCATGTATTATGCCCAGAATCAGTTATGTCATCATGTTCCAAGCATGCATCTTTAGAATATGATCTAAATTGCCTTAGTACTCTCATCTAACCAGTCTCATCGTCTAAGGGAGAGATAATGTAATACCCTATATTTTTGGGCTAGACTTTGAAGTATTGTTCTTATATGTGTTGAATCTAATTCCATAAATTTCTTTTGAATACATGTGTCATGATCTTTATCCTAGTGTGTGAAGTGATTTCGAGGTGAAAAATGTTCATAAGATCCTTTGATTCGTCCAAAGTTTGGTATTTGATTCTACAAGGGTCTAATTTAAATGTGTATAACTTCTTATATACATAGAATTTTACATCTCAAGACCCACCAAATTGTAGATAATTGAGTCAACTTTCCAACTATACCAATTTTGCCTCAATCTGATACCCGAGCGAAAAGTTATAGCCATTTTCATGAGAGAGGCAGTGAGGGTGAGCGATTAACCCGCGACGTGCGCTCCATCGCCCACACCTATTTTTCAGTTTTAGTTTCTGCATTTTTAAGGGCAAATAAGTCTTTTCCTCCACCGTAACTCATCTATAATAGATAATTTCAGCCCCTAAAAGCATTATACGCACTACTATTCATTTTTTCTCTCAAAATAAAAAACCCTAGCCTCTTCAAGATTCAAGCCCTTTCTTCAAGAAAACCAAGAACATAAGTGTTCCAATCCAAAAAAGTTGTTCTCTTTCAAGATTTAAGTTTCAAGGTATATTAGATGTTCATCCATGGGCCCTTTTCATCCATGGAGTTCAAGAATCCATCTTTTATATTTTAAACTATGAAATTACATGTTTATAATGATTTATCTCCATGAAGCTTTTGTGAATTTTGATTAAACATGATGTTTACAATCCATTTTCGTTGAAAACAACCCTTACACGTTTGAAACATGAAATTTCATTGTTAAATTACTAAGTATGATTTTAGTATTGCAATTAAGCTATTCCCATGCGTTTCACTCATTCCCATGTTTAAGTCCATGAATTTCTTACTATTTGAATTTCAAGTTAAGATTATAAATTGTTTAAAGTGGATGCATTATAGTATGTTTTGAATATTATGGTTTCCATATGATGTTTATGAGAATTCGGAATAAATCCTCATTTCTTAATTTTGTCATGTGATCATGCTATCTCATCATTTTTAAAGGTATTCCCATGTTTAAATTCATGTCTCCCATATGTTCGATGAAATGCCAAAGTGATGTATTCTGAGTAGTGGTTCCCTATTATGGTTTTCAAAGATTTCACGTGTTCCTATTATTGTGATATCGAGTCCTGGGGGTTATGAATACCCAAAATTTAACTATTTACTTAGTCTCAGTATTGTCAGTATGGTTTTATATAAGGTATGAGCATTATCAGTTTAGTTAGTTAACATATCAGTCAGTTTTAAATCAGTTCAGTAGTCAGTGTTGGTTCAGTTGGGAGTAGAATTCAACATTGAGCAAACCTACGGATGGGGTCATTCCTTCCAGCTTAGGGTGTGACCCTTAGTAGAAGTCCCTGAGTTATAGAACTACGTAGCCCGTGTAGGTGGATATGTCTTCCTACCAGACTAAAGTTGACATACATACTTACATGCATATATATATATATATATATATATATATATATATATTTATATATATATATATATATATAATGAGTCTTCCTGCTAGATTAGGGTTGACCCAGCCATTGTTAGTAACCAATAGCACGGTACTAACACTCTTTCAATTGGGGTTACAGGTTGGATTGGGTTATGTCAGTTAGATGATAGCTCTCACAGTTTCAGTACCGATACTCAGTTTAGAATTTAGTTCAGTCTTGCTTGACCATAGCATATAGTTATCAGATTATAATATCTCAGTTTACAGACTAATTCAGAACTTGTTTTATGCTTGATCATGCAGTCTCAGTCTTTATAGTTTTCATGCATTTATTCTTACTCAGTATCTCATGTTGTACAATCAATCAGTTATTACTCATGTACATGAACCCATGCATATTAGACTAACCGCATTTAGCATACCAGTACATTCAAAGTATTAATCGCATACTCGTTTCTTGCGCTATGATGTCTTATATCATAGGTTCGGATACTCAGATTCCCGATCATACTTATATTTTCCATGGTATCAGCAGCAACAACAGCAGTGGTGATTCCTCATCCTTCAGGGATGAGTTACCTTATATTTAGTTGTGTTAGTATTTCACAAAATTTAGCCAGTTAGAGTTATTTGGGGGCTTGTCATATCAGCTCCATATTCAGTCAGATTTGGAGGTTTTTAGACATTTTCAGTCAGTTAGTTGCTTTCAGTTTTATCAGTCTTCAGACAGTTGTTTTCAGTATTATGATTCAATATTGTTTCCCGTATTTGAAACCTTTAGGAGTTCCAGTTAAATTTCACACTTGTTCTTTGTTATTTTATTCAGTGCTCACAGCAGGTACCAATATGGGTTAGCTTGTAGTCCTTTGGGGCTATAAGCACCGTGTGGTGTCCAGGGTGTACTCTCGAGGCGTTACAATCTTTGCATCCGCTCGGTGCTAAGTACTACTGCCAACTTTATGACACTCATAACTGGAAATGCTCAATAATAGTAATATTCTTAAAATAAAAAGATGCACAATCTAAAAATATTCAATAATATGTAAGTTGGAGAATCTAGCACTCATAAGTGTATGCATAGAATCCTAGTTCATCGGGTGTTCATAACCTACCATCTCTGAAGAATGCAACTAATCATGACAATATTATAATCTGAATGTAATAAGAAATTTCATAACTCAAGCCCAAAATCACTAATTTATCAATATAATAAGATTTTTATAGTTATTAGTATGGAAAGATGCTCAAATTTAGGGGAAAATGTATATTTATGGTTTTGTCCAAGCAATAAATCAAAAACTTAAAAAATACATACTTTACATGGAAACCCTAAGCACGAAGGGTGAATTTAACTCAGGGAATTGAGTTAACTTTGGGACTCAATAGGTGAAAGGAAACCCATTTATAAAATCCCATAGACCTGGGGTTGAAAACCTTGGATTTGAAGCCAGAAGTTGGAAAGCCCCACTTCTGGCCTGGAGAAGAAAATCTCCCCTTTTTCTCTAAATTTTCTAAGTGTTGATTGAATTTCGAGGAATGGAGGACTTAGAGGTATTTTAGAATAATTATTCAGTCCTTTAAGAGCCTAAACGAAGTTGTTATTGTGTTAAAATAGTGAGAAAACGCCAAACAACCCCATAAAAATTATCTGGAAACTCTTGGAAGCTATCCCAATGACTCAGGTGACAACTCGTAGAGTCTAGCTATGAGTCATAGAAAATGGTCTCAAATTTTGGTCCCCACTTCTTTCACTTTGACTCGTAGTGTGACCCAATGATTCGTAGGGTCTGACACTGACTCATCGTAACTGACAACTTTAATAGTGCTTCTGTAAATTGGCCATAACTTTTTACTCCATTATCAGATTATTGTAAAAGTAGATGTGTTTGAAATCTTATTCAATTACATATTTTTTGTTGTTCTTGATCTAAAAAAACTTATTATCCTAGAAGTTATGCTTGTTTTAAATTGACTATAACAATATTTTTCTCAAAAATTCAATCGGTAAGGAATATTTTGACTTGTCTATAGGCTAGAGTTATTTGTGGCCTTAATATATGTAAAAATAACTTATCAAACTACCAAATTATGATTTTTGTTTTTTTACCAACTTAAAGCATGGTTCTATTATTGGCTTGAATTTTCGGTGTGTTAAATGGTGGTCCTACGTCTTCCTTTCTTGATCTGAAAGGACATCTTTCCTCATATTCTACCCTGATATCATTCTCGAGGCAATAAGATAATATACAAGGTTTTCAATTTTTCCTGGCCTGAGGTGGTACATTTACAGCTAAACATATTTCACCCTCTTAAGGACTGTCACTCCATCTTTGGGCGCAGCATTTTCGTGCGGGAAAACGACGAAAAAAGGAACGATCCCCAGACCTGGTTTGCATGAAGTTTTGTCTAATTTTTCCCATGCCCTTTTATGATTGTTATAGTTAACCCCAAAATGTGTCTAGATTCAATAGAGGTGCCTTTCCATAGGCCATTACTTTGACTTGCTCCTCCTACTATATAATTTTTACCAACCACACTGAATCTTACTTAATGCCTTCCAAATCTAAAAATCCTTTTCACTATATATTTCCTTGCCTTATGTTTGCTTCTTCAGCAATGCAACACAAGCTCTCAAAGAGGATATCTTCTAGGAAAGAAAAGATCAGTGAGTTTCTTCGTGGGTCCCTTATTAATGACATAATGCCTGACCTCTTTAAATTTGAGGAGGATTTTTCCATACAAGCAGGCGATGACTCCAATACTAAATTAGTTCCCATGTATAGACTAGGCTCACAGGTGAAGGAGTACACCCTCCCTCGAGTGCTCAGAGTGTGGTTGAGCTTATTTGGTACTTTATGTGGGAAGCCTCCCAGTCCATTGACAACTTCATTTCTCAGAAGTTAAAGTTTATTATTTGTTTATACATACCTATTTAATACGGGCCATAGCATCTCAATTGACGAGGTGATTTTGACTCTGTAACATTTTTTGGTTATCCCTTAGCTAGATGAACTTGGGAGTATAACACACTATTGTTTATCTTTACACTCTAGCTTCTACATCGAGCGTTAAATTTACTTTAACCCTATCTTCTTCTAGTTTATTCTCCCTCTTGCTATGAGGGGGATTGTTAAGTAAATTCACCGAGGAAGGAAGCCAATTATAAATCATATAGATGGTCTGCAAGATTGAGGATGAACAGATCACATCATAGTTGTATCCCTTAAGGGCCTCCCGGTAGTGTGTTTGGCATTTTCTTAGAATACCCATCGTAATCTACTGTTCACATCGTCTTTTTTCTAACTTTTTTCTAACTTTTTTCCTCTTCCTTCTTTTCATTTTATTCTATGACTATTGTTCCTCTCGCATAGAATAAAAAAGGGTTCCCAACGGGGCATTCATTCAAATCATCTGGGGTTGTCTATAGGATCTCCTTTATAATCCCTATCCTTATCCTATCTTTGAACCGATGATCTCTCTCAAAGCATGTTTCTTTGGGCAAGAAACGAGAAGGGGGTAAGAACTATTTTTGCGGAAAATATCAATGATCATGGGTGTGGGTAAAACTAATCTATATCCCTCCTTAACAGTCCTACAATCTGAGACTGTATCTATATTCCTCCGAACCATTAAGTCAAATCGAACCGATGAATCAAACCAAATCGAGGAAAAAAACTGACTTATGGTTTGGTTTGATTGGTTTAGTGTTAAAAAAAAAACCGATCATTCTTGGTTTGGTTTGGTATTAGCAAAAATAAAATCAAACCGAACCTCAACCGAACCGACATAATACATATATAATTTTAATTAGTTATACGTAAAAAAATATTACTTATAATCTACTTTCTAATTACTTTTATAACTTTTTTATATTCAGAAAATAGATATATATTTTTGGGCCTTTAGTTATAATATTAGGGAAAAGGACATGAATTGACCATTTTAAAAAGAAATGGCCCACACTATAAAAATATGGACAATTGGAGCTAGTCGACCCAATTTATTTCCCCTTTTTAGCCACTTGACCCAAAACCACTCTCATTGCACAATTAAGGAAATTAAATGCTCATTATAGTTGTTACTCTTAAATCACTTTTCTTTTCTAAATATACTTTCTCAAATCTTTTTTTTTTCTCCTCTATTATGCATCAATCAATATACTGTATTTTATGATCAATATCAAAAATTGATTTGTTGTTTCTTGCATTGGAGAATTGAAAACTATGGACATGAAGCAAAAAATAGGAAAGAAAGGAAAGTTAAAATTAACGGGTAAAGTGGTCAATTTTGACCTCAAATTTGTTGTTAATGGTGATTATTTTACAGAATCATTACATACAGGTTTGTACTTGAAGCAATGTCATAGTTTTTTAAACTTGAAGAAGAAAAAAATAAAATAATGAGGTCTCAAGGTAAGAGAAAAGTCATATCTTGGTCCATATTCTTCTCAGAGGCTGATTTAATTACGGTGAGTCAGAGATGTTCTTCTTAGAGGCTAACTCAATCACGATGAGTCGGAGATGTTTTGATGCATGTAAAGATTAAAAAAAAAAAAGAATATGCCAATAGATACTCTTTTATACCAGATTGATACACATTTTTTAAAAGAGAGAAGGGGAACCTTTGCATGCACATACAGTCTCTATACCCAATTGATACACTTTTATACCAGTTTGATACATTTTTATACCACATAGATACACTTTTTAAGAAAAAAAGAGAAGGGAAACCTATGGATGCATATATAGTCTTTATACCCATTTAATGCACTTTTTGATACATTTTTATACTACATTGATATACTTTTTTAAAAAGGGAGAGGAAATTCTTTGCATGCACATGCAATCTCTATACTTAGTTAATACTCTTTTATACCACATTGATACACTTAAATTCAACATCAGATATCCACTAACCTCCGTATTTTATCATTATTGAAACTAAAACTAAAGTTGAAGCCATTATTTTGTATCTATTTTGAGCAAATTTATAATGGGAAAAAACTATAGGAAGCTAATTGAATGCAGATTTTTGGAGATTTTATACAAAATTTATGGAATAAGAAAGATTAATTGAAGTATTGTGAAAGGCAAAAGAATGGAGGTTTGGGAGTTTGAATGGAAAGGAAATTGTGAATGAAAAGGAAAGAAAGAGAAGTTACTTTAACGACATTTTTGATTATGTTTAAGCGTATGACAGTGAAGGTTAGCTAGTGAAATTAGTTCGTGGCTATTTATAAGGTATTTAATTTTGAGTGCTATTATTATGATATTATTTTAGTTTTAGGTTCTATTGTTGTCCTTTTCCCTAATATTTATCCATTAGTAACAGATTAATACAAAACCCAATATTAATATTAAAACCTATAACTCTTCAATTGCTTCACTTTAAATTTTACTTTCCAAGTTTTCAGAGAGTTCTCATTATTTCCTCATCTTACTTTCATCTTACTTTTCTCATTCACCTTATTCGTCAAGTTTTGATTTAGGTTTGTTTCTCTTCTTTCTCTTTTTTCTTGTGGAATTATGTTATAGTTAATTATTTTATGGAGTTAAATTTTTAATAAGTTGTCTCCAATTCTTCATTCTTCTTTATTCTCACATTTTATGTGAAGGAAACTTTCAGACAAGCTATTGTGACTAGTGACTTACAAATTGAACCACTGAGTATCCACATAATATTACTTTGAGAGATAGTAGTTTAAACGTCTTAGTAATTTGCCAACTTAATTTTAATTGGAACTACTCTATGACCATTGTTTTTTTTTTTTTTCCATCTTTTTAGTGAAAACATTTAATTTTTCTTCAATCACATTATAATTGTAAAAAAATTGAGAAAAAAGCCGAAAAACCAAAAAAAATGAAAAAAACCGATTAAAACCGAAATATAAAAACCGATTGTATATTGGTTTGATTTGGTTTATAGATTTAGAAAATCGACATTGTTGGTTTAGTTATATTTTAATGAAAAACTGAACCAACCCGACCTATGTACACCCCTAATGATCACTACGAGGGAATGAATATATGCTAGATGTCACTTAGGGTTTAGCCTACAAATATATGATTTTGATCATCACTATTATTAAGTTTATATCTTGTAACGAGAAACAAACCAACCAATTATTTTTCATACCAGACTATATAACAACTCTGTCGACTGTTGTTTTACAATTTGTTCTTACTTATTATTTCAATTATTGTTATAACAAAGTCTACAGACATCAAGAATTTAGTATTTATGTATTCCCTTGATCTTTAAATATAAATTATTATTTTCCTGTCAAAATGGGTAACTCTTTCATTTCACTAGTAGATCTTAGAGACTATCTAAAAAGTGGGGACTATTTACATTAGTCAAAATATGGATTTGATAGAAGGGCATATCAAGAGATAACATGTGATGGTCTTAGTCTAGTTAGATCCAGGTTACTACAGACGTTTACGATCAAGATTCTTGGCCACACCTAGTTGAGATCATTGGGCGTGATTTTAGTTTATCCTAGACTTGGTGTACAGAAGTTGATTTACCTCATACAAAAGTAAAAGTGACCAGTAGATATTCTGTGGTTGGTCATAATAAGCTTTGCCAATTAATTTATTCTAAGAAATTCAATTAGTTATATCTTCATCATTTACGTACTTACACTCATACGATTTCATCGTAGAAATAGTATTCACTCTGAGAGGTTGATTACCCACAAGACGTTAGTTAAGGTTTAGACTTTAAATATACCGCTTCCCGAATACTTGTAATTTATCTAATTTTTATATCACTATTGTTAAGTTTATTTATTGTAATGATAAATCATGAAACCAATTACATTTTTGCCCAAATCCCCTAAGAGTTTTTCTGATTAGATGTGAAAAAGGCCTTCTTGCATGGGGAATCTCATGCCGAGGTGTATAAAAAGGAATATCATGATACAATGTTGGGTTTGTTATTCGAGGGAATAAGGCACGTGAGCATTCTTTGAGTATTAGTGAATAAGAATTTCACTACTTTCTTGTTAGCCTTATTCTGCAATTTGTTCTACTTGTTTTTTCAATTGTCATTATAAGCAAGTCCACAATCATCAAGAAACTAGTATTTGGTCTAATGGTTTGCTAGAGTTGACCACGATAACTAAGACCTAATTCAATACCAGGTCCTTGTATGAGGAAAGTGAAGAACAAAAAGAAAATATAGTAAATGGCAGTAAAGTAAATGACAAAGGATTTTTACAAGAAAACTTCCGTACTTAAGGGAGTAAAACCATGACCTACCCTAGTAGGATTTCACCATCCACTTCATTTATCACTAAGCAATAAATTTGATTACAGTTCCTATACAACCTAGGAATTAAACTCTTAATTCCTACACACTAGCAATAACTCTGTTGCTATATCCCTTTCCCAATAACTCTACTAGAAAGACACTATTTAGCTAACTCCAGCTAACACAACTCACCATGAATTGAATCACAAAAAATACCCACAAGAATCTCTGAAAGATAAGTAAGTTTACTATTGTAAGATCAAAATAAATGAATCAATTAACCTAGAAACAAAGACATATTTCACTATGAGCAAGCGTTTCTAAATTGCTAATCTTTTCAAGATCAGATGTAGTGTAAGTTTTGCTTGAGAGAATAATTTTCTAGATTTTGCAAAAACTGGAGATTATCTCATCAACATAAAGAATATATATGATGAGAATTGGGAGAGAAGCCTTCTTATTGGTGGACATTAGAGCTGACCACTGTATATCACCTCCCACTAACCTGCTGACACTTTCAGAAGGTACTGTACAATTGGCCCATAAGACAAATGTGAGTAACTACATATTGGGACACCAGTTGACATAACTGGTCCTTAACTAGGTTTTCCAATCATCAAAATATGATTTATAGTAAGAAAGTTCAAAACCTAACATTTTCCCTCTTTTTGATTATGAGAAACACATCTTCACACATCCCCTTTACACTAGAATCATCTTGAACAAACCTTTCCTCTTTGCACCATCTTAAATAAACCAAATCTTCCCCCTTTCACCATGATCCTGCTCCCTTTCTCACAAATTACACTAATCTTTCCTTTTTGGCATAATAAAAAAGTTAAAGCAATGAAACAAGGCAAGGTCTAAGTAGTAAATTAACCAAGATACAGGAGCTAATATACATAGGGAGACATAAGCATGAGGCACTGTGTTTCCCTACATATGTGTACCTGCAAAGGTATATGGATTAGATAAAACAATGTGAGAGTACTTACTTAATATACCTACCTACTTTTCATAGCCATAATATTGGAAATGAATTAGTGTAATTTGATCTGATCGAGCCTTGCTCGAATCCTCTCAAAATTTTTCCTTCCAAGTGCCTTAGTGAAAATATTAGCAACCTGGTCCTCCATTCAATAAAACTGCAAGGCGATAAGCCTCTTCTCGATATTATCTTTTAGAAAGTGATCTGAATATCAATATTTTTGGTCCTTTTATGTTGAACACATGATTTTCAAACTCATGACTTTCAACCCTAGAGTGTACTTCACATATACCTCTTTCTTTAGGTACCTATTCAAGAATGCACTCTTTATATCTATCTAAAACAGTTTGAAATCCATGTAGAATGCAAAGATAATAAGAGTATAAATAGATTCCATTCTAGTAACTAGAGAAAATATTTTATCATAATTTATACATTCTTCTTAATTATTACCTTGCACAACTAATATAGCCTTGTTCCTGACCATAGTTCAAAACTCATCCAATTTGTTTTATACACCTACCTAGTTTCTATAAAAGTTATATCAGAGGGTTTAAGGACCAAATGACATACCTTATTTCCTTCAAACTGATGAAGCTCTTATATTGAAATTATCCAATCTTTATATTTTAATGCTTTCCTAATATGTTTGGTCTCAATTTAAGACAAGAATGTTTTGAAGAAAACCATGTTTCTTGTGTTATATCGAGTGCATTCTGTAGTCAAGTGGGGAAACTAATTTTTCCAATCGATAAGACTTTAAGTACCTCTAGTTTGACAATTGCAATTTAGTTTATTGTCGACTAGTATCTGGTACCTTTATGGTGCTTATTCATATTCTCTTAATAATAAGTGTGGGATTACTGATTTCCTTTTTAGATGGATCAACTATTAGAGTATCTAAAACTTGATTTGATAAACATAAGTCCACAGGAAATTAATTCTTACTCTATTTATTTGTGGATAAATTTCTATTTGTTTTGTTTAAAAAATCAACTGATTCTCTTAAGCTTTGCAAGAGTTCTTCTATGACTACTTTGTTAAGGCTTTCATTTTCACCTAGCACATTCAACTCATCGAAAATCACATGGTCACTTTCTTCTAAACATTGAGTCTATTTATTAAAGATGTAATCTTTGCTTTGACATGAATAACCAAGAAAAACTCCCTTATCACTACAAATATCAAACTTCACCAAGTTATCCTTACCATTATTAGGATAATTCACTTGCATCTAACAACCTAAGATAAGATACCTTAGGTTTTCTTTCAAACATCAGTTCATAAGGGGTTTTATTTAGTAGGGACCTGCAAATACCTATTTGTCACGTAAAACACAGTTTTCACTGGTCCTACCAAAAAACTTTTGCATATACAACTAGAAATAAATATTTTCCTTGTAATATCTTTAAGATTCCTATTCTTTCTTTTCACAACTCTAGTTTACTGATGAGTTGATAAACTATGATTTCTTCCACTTTAAGCACATAATTTATCAAAGTTGGCACTTTTAAATTCAGTTTTGTGATCTGACAGGATGTTTATTATCTTATTGTCCAACATAACTTGAAATTTTTTGGAAAAGACAATGAACACCTAAAGTGTATTATCCTTACTTTTTAAAAATAAAGTCCAAGTGTACCTTGAATAGTTATCCACGATTACAAAAATATATTTCCTTCCTCCATGATTGGGATTCCTCATAGGTCCATAAAGATCTATGTGAAGAAGATCAAGTGGCCTCAAAGACCTTACTCCTCTTATTGACTTAAAGGAGGAAAAAACCTTCTTTCATTTAACACAAGCTTCACACGCTTTGCAATTTACAAATTTTCGATTAGATAGTCCACACACTATTAGTTCCTTTGACATTAGCTTATTGTGTAGTGAAAAGCTCATGTTTCCCAGCTCTTTTGCGCCATAGATCATCATCATTTTCAACAACATTTAGACATTTTAAATCCTCACCATAGATAGAATCAAGATCTACGACATACATATTTTTACACTTTATAGCTACCAAAATCACTTCACTAGTATTAACTTTTGTGATAGTACATGAATAAGATATAAACTTCACCTCATTTTCTTTGTCATATATTTGAGACACTCAATAGATTATTCAAACTATTTACATAGTAAATATCTCGATAATATGATCAAGAGACTTACCAATCTAACCAACACAGAAAATGTGTCCTTTATTTTCATCCTCAAGTGACACACTACCTCTTTAAAATGCTTTGATTAAGAGGAAATCCTCAGTTTTACTAGTCATAAGCCTTGAGCAACCACTGTCCATGAACCATTTGATTTTGTTCATTGATTTCTATCACCTTTACCTGTATGTATAGTCATTTGTTAGACTTGGGAACCCATATGAATATAATGACTTGGTTTGTAAAATTTTTACCTTGATGTTATTTGACCACTTTGAATTTTTCTATAGTAGCTAGATTTTTATTTTGAACTTTGGAGATGCTTGGTATGGTTTTTGATGTGATTGAGAATGTATTGGGAGAGTTTGTAGTTTTTAGAGGCTTAAAAAGCCATATAATTAGCTTCAGTCAATATTTGTTGTTCTGGATGTCAGACAATAATTTAGACAGTTTCATTAGGTATGGAATGCTAAATTTGGATTATTACAGATGTTGGTTTAGATTTAAAATATTTATTTTTCATTGTGACCCTTCATTTGAAAATATACCTAAAAGATGCCCTGAGGATTACGTTATTGGAAACAATCTTTTTTTGAAAATCCAACATAGCCATTGATTCTGGAAAGTTAAAAATAGCCTGCTAGTATATACGATTTATTTTTATAATGGTCTCAAATGAATCTCGGAGGTACATTCAGAGCCTTCGTAACATGCAAATTCAACTGGTGTACAGCTAATAATTGATGCATAGAACCTTTTTCACAAATGTGGGCCCTTGGCTATAAACGTAGAGAATGAAATTTTCCATTCATTCCGATCATGAGGTGGTGGTTGTGATTGCCAGGGGCAATCGAGTCTTGGTTGAGTTTTTTGTCTTTTATGAGCTCGACGTGATTATTACAAACATGAACGCCTCATTCATGGGTCTTCATAAATATAAAGCCTTGGCTGTGAAGGTGAAGGCCATTTTTGGTTGGGTTATCTGTTAACCCTTACAAATGTGAAGGTTGACCTCATTCGTAAGGTATGGTTCACAGAATAGTAAAAATATCCCATTTTCATGAATTTCTTCCATGTTTCAAGCTTAGGAAAAGGCAATTTGTGAGGTTTTATTCATCGTGTTTCGTGTGGATAACTAAACTCATATTCTCATTATTTTCCATTGATTACATCTTCAAAAAGACATTTTAATATTTTAAATAGATTTTTGAGGATTTTGTTGGTAAAGCTTAAAAGTAATTTTTATTCATTTTGATCCTTTTGTAAACCTATTTTTGTATGAGTTTTCAATTGTAGACTTCTATAACCTTGGAGAATGTGTTTTCAAAATAATTTAAATTTCACCTCTTTTATTTTTGAACTCATTTTATGAGTTTATTTTGGATACAACTTAAATATAAGCAATATGAGTATCATTAGCTTTCTTTTAATGTGTCGATCCTATATTTGAATGTTGTAGTTGATTCGAAGGCTGTTCTAAAGGGGAACACTCAGTATTGGAGGACTTTAGACTTAAATTTTGTCGTATCGGGTAGCTTATTGCTTAAATTTTTTCAGACTGGGCTGGGTAGTTAATGAATAACTAAAGCATGCTATGAGTTAGAGAAATTAATTATGGGATGTAATTTTTTGAGTTATTATATATTATTGCACGATACCTGTATAAGGGCTTTATTTATATTGTTGTTGGATTACAATATTATATACTGCGTGTTGCCCGTGTGGGGGTTTTATTTGTGCATTTGACTGCCTTATTTCTCAGTATGATAGTCCTGTGTGGGTTTGAATATATATTATAGGACTTATTGAGCACTATTTTCCTGTATCATGATAGAGATTCCTTAGTTATGGGTTGATATAATATTATTGATATTTTACATACATATTTATTCCAATGGTACCCAACTAGGACTAATATCATGAATTATTGACATATTTAGTTGATTTCTGAGCTCACTTGTATATGTATTAAATGGATTAGAAATCTTTATATTGTTTTATTATGAACATTATATCCTCATTACATACATAAACATTCATGATATATTTATACCATTGAGGAACATTAGGTTTTAAAATAAAATGAGATACTTTTTAAAATACCTAGATCGAGGGGCGTATCAGTTGGCTAGATTGAGACATGAGATTGAGATTGATGAAAATTTCAAATATTATATATGTTTTGAACCCCCCCCCCCCCCCGGACCATATCCTATTTAAGGAGAATTAATGCTCAATAAGTGTATATCAGAAGTCATACAATGACTTCTAAATATTCACTTTATCATTCATTACATTGTATTTGGACATGATAATTTGTTTTTACATGTTACTTGTGTATTTAGATCCTATATGCACTTTTGTTTATGGTAGACCTTTTTGATAATATATATATATATATATATATATTAGAATTGTTAGTGGAGAGAGTGTGAACTACCATTTGAAAACTGTTCTACTTGCAAGTTGCATGCTCACAGTATTTTTTTTACTTATCTTATTTTCTTCTTTTCTCAGTTGTCCTATGATAACTATTGAGTTCAAGAACAACGTACTTAATCCTACTGTGCCTTTTCAGTATAGATACTAATATGAGTACCATACGTGAAAGCTGTTCTTTGTGTGGAGATTTTAGATTTTCAAGGTACTGATGCACTCTAAGGTTTGGAGATCATTCAGACCTCATCTATCTTTATTTGTCTTTACTTATGACTTAGCAAAATATTATTTATTATTCAGTATGGAATTGATAGTTAGATGCTCTACACTTATGTCATCAAATTTTGGGATTTATGATATTTCTTTTGGACATCCACTATAATTCTACTTATATTTTCCTGAGTTCACTCTAGAAGTCTCGTTTAAACTATCTTTGCTTTAAAGTTTTTGTTTTTTCCATTTTGTGTTTTGATTACTTATCAAGGTTGGGCCCTGATAAGTGCTATCATGACCGGGGTTATTGGGTCATGAGAAATTGGTACTACATACAAATTCATTGATCTCAAAAGTGTAAGGGAAATATGTCTATTAGAGTCCAGTAAACTGGTACGTAGACGTCCATATCTCTCTTCAAGAGGTTTTAAGATATTTTTAGGAAAATCTTCTATATTTTGATTCCTTGTAGTCCAGGTTGTTTATACCTACCATTCTAAACTTGAATTCTATTCTTTCTACTCAGATGGAAAGGACAAGGTGTAGATATGCTGGGGATACTAAGTCGGCACCCGATGTGGGAGCCCCAGTTCAAGGATGAGGCAGGGGTGATGATCGGTCGAGAGGTAGAGGATGGGCACGAGGAGTTTCTGTATCAAAAAGATATGCTAAAGAGGCATGTTCCAAGCCTAAGATTATGTATTTTAAAGATGACTATTAAATAGAGGGTGTAGGGAAACTTAATTTCCATAGAGTTTAGCTGATACCATAATGTTTCAGGATTTGTTAATTTGCCTTTTGAGTCATTTGGAGGGTGTTACTTTGAGTGTAACTGGTATTTCTCAAACTTCGAGTGGTATTCTGATATTTGTACCTATATCTGCTTATAGTATTCCTACTTTTGAGGTACAACCATTATCTATGGTACCTCTGTGTGTGGACAATGCTTGTCAGACTTACTTTTTCTTTAGTTGCTTTAAGTGTGGTGATGTCTTTTAATAATTAGAAGAGTTTTAAGAGGTTTATCTGTATATCTCTTCCCAATTTTAATGGAGTGTTTGGCGAGGATGCCTATGAGTTTGTAATTGAAAACCAGGAAAAGTTATATAATCTTGGATCCCTTGAGTCTAATAGTTTTGCTTATATTAGTTAACGAATATAACTAAGGATTAGTAAAGGTCTTTATCCGGTTATAGGCTTTTAGGTTTACCTACTGTGACTTGGGCCTAGTTTTTTTAGGCCTTCTTAGAGAGTTTTATGTCTCTAGCTTGAGATATCAAATGTGTGATAAGTTTGATCACTTGAAGGAGGGCTTCATGACTATTTTTGAGGTTTAGGAATGTTTCCATTCTCTATCCAGGTATTCAATAGCCAGAATTGCTAAGTGACAGAAAGGATTTATAAGTTTGTGAAGGGTTTAGAGGGTCCTTATTAGTTGGCTACTACTTGGATGGTTGTTTTAGGTGCTTATTTTCAAAGTATTATTGAGCTTTCCAATTTGACTAAGTCAATTACCCAGGCTATTCAAGGAGGCACCAAAAAGGTGCATAGTCAGTGCGAGTTAAGTAGTCGCGCCTCTCATAGTAAAGATATTTTGAGTAGAGTTCCTATGGTTATCATGGTAGATTAGTTAAATCCACTTTATAGGTTTCAGGAGGTAGACCTTTAAGTTCTATGGTTCCAGGTAGCTAGGGATTAGGTCATGCTAATAGAGGTTCCAAGTTTAGTTCTTGGGGCCAAGGCAATCATCCCAATTCATATATGCCCCCTCAAATTGAGTAAGTTCATAGAGGATATTTTATTTGTGATGAGGTTAGCCATTTGGCAAAGGATTATTTGCAATATATGTATGGACCCACTCAGCAAGATTCTCAGTATTATTTTTTCCCTACTTTGATATCTGCAGTGAGAGATAGTTCACAAATTTGTAGAGGTAGTACTTATGGTGCTAAGATAGAGGTGGGTGAGTTTGTGGTGGTGGTTTTGGGGTTACTTAATCTAGATACGGAGTATTCAATGTTATGATATACTTGGAAAACCCAAGGTAAAGTCTTTTGATGTAGTAATTACAGGTATCATCCCAATTTACTGTAGATCTATTTTCGTGTTATTTAAGTATAGGTCTATATTCTCCTAAGTGTATACATATTTTGCATCTAGTTTTGATTTTGGATATGAGCCCATTACTATTCCTCTTTATATTTCTACCTCCGTAGTAGATTCTTTAGTGGTGGATCAGGTGTATCGATCTTGTGTGGTTACTTTTACGAGTTGTGAGTCTTGATTATCCTATATATGGTTGATTTTGATATTGTTTTAGATATGATTTAGTTAGCTCCTTATCATACTATTTTATATTTTTATGCCAAGACCACGACCTTAGCTACGGCAAGTATGGCAAGGTTAACTTCATTCCTATGTTCGCTCGGTGCTAACTCCTACTCCTAACTCAACTGACACTGATACTGGTGAAAGGCTTAACATGGCTGATACTGACATATGCTCAACATGATGATATCCTGAATTCAATGATACAAACATGCTCTAAATGGATTGTAACCTGACATCTGTGACATATATGAATATCTAGGTATCGGGTGTTCATAACCCACCAACACTATCTATTGTAAACTGATCTTGGAAAATATTAAACAATCCATGATATGGGAAATCATGAATAACATCCTGTGTTTCAATAACTAATCATGATGTATCTATTTGCATTATCAAACATATGGAAACACAATTATCACGAGGGAATATATTTTCATGGTTTAGAATCAAAACTATTGAAAGGGGATTCATAAAATTCATGGTTAACTTGGAACCCCATAAAAGATAAAAGAGTTTTACACTTGAAATTTTAGAGAGTTCTTTGGACTCAATAGGTGGAAGAGACCCATTGATGAATATACCACATACCCGCAGTAGAAGCCTTGAAGAAATCTTCTTAAGAATTGGACTTGCTTAACGAGCCCTAGTTTTCTCTTGAGAAAGAAATGAATTGCCTCTTTGATTTCTCTTGGGTTTAATTGATGATTATGTTATGAATTAGGGATTTTTGGGTCTTTTATACCACCTTTTGGGAAGCCAAAATGACATGGGTTTGTCTTTTAAGGGAGTGGAACAAGACATAAAAGTCCCTGAATAAGCGTGCAGGAAAACACACTCCCAGTCATTACGACTCACCTCATGACTTATTACGACTGGTCATGAGTCATGATTTGAGTCATAACCTGGGGTCATGAGATCTTGGGTACATTCTAGTCTAACTATGACTGCTTCCTAATGACTTATTACAAGTCATTGGGAGAAGCCATAGTTTGAGGCTTAATTCTTAAATCCTTTACTGGTAAAGATATGGGTCCACACAATGAATTGTAAGATCTGACTATAGGTCGTGTGCTAGACTCTAACTATTAGAAGGTATTCTTGGCCGAATACTATTGTGACCATGACTCCCTTCTCGTAATGTTTGATTAAGAATTATGGAGTGAAGTCGTGGTCACTGAGCTGAAACTTGGGACCCTTACTGTTATGACTATGAATCTTTACGATGACTTGTAAGGTTTGGTTATAGGTCGTCAGGTGAGTCATAGTTACTAGTCATCTAACAGATTCCTAGAAGAAAATTGTCATAACTTACTACCACGATGTTGGATTTGGGAGAGACTTGTGGCATTGGAAAGCTAACTTCATGGGCTATCCTTTGAGAGGTTTAGAACATGGAAACTTGGGTTCTTACAAGAATTCATGGAGTTGTTAAGTTGGGTATTTCAACTGTATCTTGACTCCTTTATGATTATATTAATAAATGATATCATGGTTTATTCTAATAATGAGGTCGATCATATGAAGCATTTAAGGATTGTAGTTCAGAGAATACACAATGAAAAGTTGTTTGCCAGGTTTTCCAAGTATGATTTTTGGTTGGATTCTATCTCTTTTTTGGGTTATATAGTGACCAAGGATGGTATTTTGGATGATCCAGCCAAGATAGCAGCAATTCATGATTGGGCCGAAACTACTTCTCCTACTGAGATTTGGAGTTTTGTTGGCTTAGAAAGTTATTATTGGCATTTTATAAAGGGTTTCTCATCTATTGCGACTTTTTTTTACCAAGTTGACTCAGAAAAAAGATATTTCTATGGTCCGATATGAGTTAGAAGATATAATACCCCGAGAACTCTAACCAATAGTGCCA
This sequence comes from Capsicum annuum, assembly GCF_002878395.1. Lineage (NCBI taxonomy): Eukaryota > Viridiplantae > Streptophyta > Magnoliopsida > Solanales > Solanaceae > Capsicum > Capsicum annuum. The sequence goes on from NC_061116.1 coordinate 48,925,159, forward strand.
CCATGAATCAAGCTCATGAGAAATAAATTATAGTGCTTTGGTTGTTTTTTGATCAAGGGTGATGTGTATTAAGGCCTCAAAGATGTCCTAGCGATTAGGTGAATCAAAACATCCCTTACCGATTGAATTCTTAAGAAGGATTTTCGCATAATCATCTTCAAACGAGCATATCTCTTGTTAAACTAAGAAATTTTGAGCTAGTGACTCACCAACAAATAGATAATTCAATTAGCTTTCCAACGGTACCAATTTCACCCAAATCTGGTATCAAAGTGAAAAGTTATGCCTATTTAACTCTAGCGTGTTAGCCTGGAAACTGTGTGACGACATTTTGTGACTACTTGTCACAAGTCTGATGGCTTGTCACAAAATGTCGTGACCTTAAGAAGAAAGTCACAAATTCCAATATTTTGTGATGACATTTTGTGACGACTTGTCACAAAATGTCGTCAACCTTAAGCAGAAAGTCATAAATTCCACCCTTTTGTGATGACATTTCGTGACTACTTGTCACAGGTGTGACGACTTGTCACAAATGTCGTCGGCTATTTTTTTTTAGCAATTAAAGGATGTTTTTTAAGGGTATTTTGTTCTTTTTCCATCTTTTGGAGGCCCCTATATATATGAGAATCCCATTCCAAACCCTAATTTCTTCATTTTCTTTTCCAATTCTCTTAAGAAAATATATCTAGGGTTTCATTCAAGAACATTAATCTTCCGAAAATCATCCATAAATCTTCAGGATTTTTTCAAGAACCAAGTTCCTCATAGTGTGGGCTTCAAGAATCATTTATTACCAGTGCGAGTAGAGTCTCAAGAACTAGAATTCATCCAATTTCAAAGATTAAGGTATGTGGGGTTTTGAACAAGAGCAATCATTTCGTTCTTGTGCCCAAAGCTTTGATTTCTATTATGGATTTATATGATTTTGCAAGTGGGTTTATACCCAAATTACTTCATCATGAGACTATGAGAATATAAATTGTTCAAGCTTTGTTATACATGATTATTTTACTATACCCAAGTTATGACTTGATTTTTAATATTGTGAATTTCATATTTCTACCATGAGCTGATATTTCAAGTGCTTTCAAGATATGTGTCAAGCTTTAATCGTCCTTATGAAAAATTGGATTATTGAGTATATTGATTCATGAGATTGAGTTGTTACAATGAGTCTTGATATTTCCTCAAAGTTATTGATGTTGCCATGATTTAATGAATTGATACATTTTGATATTAAGAAAGATTAGTTTGATTTGAGTCGAGTTAGAAATCCACAAATTGATTATGATTTGATAAATGAGAAAGAGATTTGATTTGATCTTTATGGTAGACCCTTGTGATGTTTGTGGTGGATTTCCTAATGCATTCTGAGCTTGAGTCTGGGAGTAGTATTTAGCACCGAGCGAAAAATTTGGTATTTCCCCCGAAACTATGTGGCACCATAGGATTGGTATTGAATTTGTGTGTCAGAGGCCAAGTACAACTAAATTTATGTTGTACTCCCTGGAAAGAGTACGACACTCTATCCAATGTGGGGTTCTCTCCTTAGGAGGGCAAAACATTGGACTCCATGTAGCTCACATAGTTTATGTCGGTTATAAGAACCTCCCATGTCCATAAGAGTTGAGTTTCTTAAATTACCGAGTCACTCCGAGTCTTGAGTTGAAGAGTTGAGTTGTTTATGATGATTTATGAGGTTTTCATCATATGATTTATTTACTATGAGATCATGAAAAGTACGTTTCAATCTAACTCAAGCCAAGTGAGCCATCATTGTACATATGCTTATTTTCATGAAATTGATGATGATATTTACATTGTTGCATGCACCCCTACATACTCAATAAATTCCAAAGTGCTAACCCACATATTTTCTTATGGGCTACATTTTCTCGTAATGTAGGTTCAGGTACTCAGCCGCAGCTGCGTTAGCAATATTCTGGTGCCTCACTACGCTTCCTCAGTGGTGATTCCTCATGGATCGAGGACCGTGTCTATATTTTTGTTATATCATTTTGTTGTTATGGCTTTCAGTACGGTTGAGTCAGTTGGGGTTTGTCCCAAAGGCTCTTTAAGTTTTATGTATAGAGGTTTTGTCAGACTAGAGAGATGGTATGTACAGACATTTAATATATATTTTGGTTGTACAGTTTAGTATTCTCCAGTATCTCTCTTGAATCCGATGTGATATATCTCTTCATTATGCATGAATATTGTTGAATTGAGTTCCTTGAGGTAGTGTCTGGCTCCGAGGGTTAGCTTGGGGCTACGTGTAGCCCTGAGCACCATGTGATGTCTCGGGATGGAAATTTTGGGGTGTTACAAAGCTAGGTATCAGAGCCTAAGGTTTAAGAAATCTTAGGTCCTAGGGAGTCTGACAAGCTGCGTTATGTAGAATCTTGATCATCGGTGTGTAGCGTGCCACATCTATGAGCAAGAGGCTACGGAACGTTTTAGGAAAAGTTGTTTCTTTCTTACTAAATTTTATCGTGCCTACAGCTGTCTCTTTATCTGCGATTAACTCGTGGTCTCTTATAACAGAAAATTCCTCTTCGTCGAGCTCGTAGAAACAACGAGCAACCTCAACCCGTTGATCTCTTGAACGAGCATGTGTCTCATATGGAATTCTGGGCAACACAATAGAACTAGTTATATTTTCAATAAATAAAGAAGAAATAACTATATTTTCAATAGATAAGGTAGAAATAATAAAGAAAAAATTAAATAGATAACTTTGAGCTAATAGATAAAAATAGTATAATAACCCAAAAACCGTTAACATATAACTTTGATGATTTAAAAGAATTTAAAATATACATAGATGAATTATTAGAAAAACAATACATACAAAAAAGCAATAGCAAACATAATAGTCCAACATTTATAGTAAATAAATACAGTGAACAAAAAAGAGGAAAAAGTAGAATGGTTATTGATTATAGAAACCTAAATACAAAAACTATGACATATAATTATCTAATACAAAAGATATTAAAAATAAGACAAATACAAGGATATAGTTACTTTAGCAAATTTGACTGTAAATTAGGATTTTACCAACTAAAGTTAGAAGAAGATTCTAAAAAATTAACTGCATTTACGGTACCACAAGGATTTTATGAATGGAATGTGTTACCATTTGGGTATAAAAATGCACCAGGTAGATACCAACACTTTACGGATACTTATTTTAAACAACTACCTAATTATATAGTATACATAGGTGATATACTATTATATACAAAAACTAAAGAGGAACATTTAAAATTATTAGAACAATTTGCAGGTATAATAGAAAATTCAGGAATAAGTTTAAGTGAAAAGAAAGATGAAATTATCAAAAATCAGATAGAGTTTTTAGGAATACAAATAGATAAAAGTGGAGTATAAATGCAACAACATATAGCACAAAAAATAATAAATTCAAAATAAGAATTAGATACAAAAAGAAATTACAATCATTTTTAGGATTAGTAAACCAAGTAAGAGAATATATACCAAAATTAGCAGAAAACCTAAAGCCATTACAGAAAAAATTTAAAAAGGATGTAGAGTATAATTACAACGAAGAAGATAAAAAACAAGTTCAAAAAATAAAAATACTTTATAAAGAATTACCAAAATTACAATTTCCAAATGAAAATAAAAAATTTACATATATAGTAGAAGCAGATGCAAGTGAATATAATTATGGAGGAGTACTTAAATATAGATATGAAGAAGAAAAATTAGAACATCACTGTAGATACTACTCAGGTACGTTTAATGAAACAGAAATAAAATGGGAAATAAATAGAAAAGAATTATGCTCATTATATAAATGTTTATTAGCATTAGAGCCATATATTATATATAACAAGTTTATTGTACGAGCAGATAATACACAGGTACGTTGGTGGTTAACAAAGAAAATACAAAATTCAGTTACAACGAAAGAAATTCGGAGACTAGTATTAAATATATTAAATTTTACATTTACAATTGAAGTAATTAGTACTAACAAAAATGTTATTGTAGATTACATATCAAGACAAAGCTACACAGACTAATATAATAGAAGATGATGCTTTAGAAAAGATACTTAAAACCCTAACTACACTTTCACTGAAAGTGGACAGTATGGGTAATGAAATAGAAATGCTAAAGACTAATGAAGTTAAACTGAAGCCTGAAGCTATGACTCAGATAACTCAGTAGTGTGTAGAGCTATATCGATCGGAAGATAATAAAATTCAGAGCTACAAGGAGACGTTGGGACACTCCATAAAACCCATAACGTTTATCAATCTACAACTGCAGGTATAGGCAAAGGAGTTAGTGGACAAAGATATAAGAACATGAACATGAACAAGATATTTGAAAAACCATTTATACCAATAAAACAAAAAGACCCCTTGTTCATACCCCCTCAAACTACTACATATCGAGAAAGTTTAAACCAAGATAGAAAAGCCTATAACCATATAACTCAAGTATACATAGAAAACATCCACAAAATACAGACTTACCTAAACCTTGAACCCAAAGCCACAAATATCCAAGAACCAACCACAAACTACATAACCCAAAAATTACAAGGTTACAACAAGTTAATCGCACTGCCGAAAATCAACCCAAGCTTAGTTAAAGCTTGTTTCAGTTATGGATTATTAAATATTGTATATACCCAAGAGGGAGATGAACTAACAGCTATACCAGAATTATATAGAGCATTCTCCACCTATAAGAAAATAATCAAAGAAAATCTATTTTTTATGAAGTTTTATATTGCACCAGCAGAGATATTATATGACAAAATTAAACCAGTTATACAAGTTGTAAAAATAGGATTAACCAGATATATAATTATACCGGAAGATATTATTCAACAGCCAGAGATACCTAAAGTTGAGATACCTGATTTTTATGCAAATAAACAAATTATTGGAAAATCTTCAATTGTTCAAGAATTAGCAAATAACTACCTAAATGGGAACCCAATATGGAGTTATTATTCAAGAGATCATCAAATGATTTATTCAAATTCAAAGGAGCTACGACAGTCAAATATGGAAGAAGCTAGACAATGGATTTTGACACTACTCAATCTAGAAAAAAAACAACTGCAAGAGCAATTAAGAAGGAATTTATTTAAGAAGAATTATTAACAAGATATTACAAAATAATAAGACACAAATATCCAGAACACCTATGCTCAAAATACAATGGAGAAGATAACGTGATTCCAGAAGTTCAGCTAGAATGAAAGAAGATAAGAAGGAAGAAGGATAGCTGGAAGATATATGATAAAAGATATAAAGCAACACGAACCGATGGAAAAAAAGACAAAGGCATTACAATTAAAGAAACGACATATGACTTAACAAGATATGTTTTTAACATACGTAAATATAAAATTATGTAGCATTATTGTAATACCCCGGGAAATTTTTCGTTGAAATTTTGTGCGTAAACGTATTGGGTTCTATTTTCTAGAATGAATTATAAAACTTTTCGTGCGGAACATCTTAGATTATGACCCACCATTGCGTAGATTATCAAATAAGATTTCCAACGATATGTGGATCATCCAAAGTGGACAGCCGAGCGATGAGTTATGAACATTTTGATCGAACCGTGAATAGTAGTGAACAGTAAAACATGCAGGAAAAGTACTGAGGCCTGGGGTATTTTTTTCTCCAACTTTAAATGATCATAACTCCTTATACATAATGATCTGGGTGATCCACTATATATTAACGGAAATCTCTGTGAGTCCTCTTTATAATGAAAATGGTTTCATCCAATTTGTCTATCGGGGTAAAAAGTTATGGTCTATCTACTTCAGCCTATCAAAAGCGAATTTTTGGGTCAACTTCAAAAGATCATAACTCCTTATACACAATGATCTGGGTGAGATACTATATGTCAACGGAAAGATATGAGAGTCCTCTTTCTAATGAAATTATTTTCATCCAATTTGGATATCGGAGTAAAACGTTACGGTTTATCTACTTCAGACTATCAAAACAGTCCACCATAGAATAGATTCGAGAATTATTTAATTTTTAGGGGCGTTCTAGTCACTACTCCTCACCCAAAATCAGTCCAAACCCTATATTAAACCCTATTAGAAGCATTATATGTTATATTTCATCAAATTTCCTAAAAATGAAAACCCTAAGCTCCTACATCCAACTTCAAGAACCTCTAAAGTTCACCATTAATTCTGTAAATTTATTCACGATTCCAGGTTCCTAGTTCAAGAACTTCAAGAACTTCCAAAGTTCACCATTAATTCTACAAATTTATTCAAGATTCCAAGTTCCTAGTTCAAGAACTCCAACAACCATCATTCAAAGGCATGATTAACATCACAAAAATGAGTATCGATCTAAAGTTCATCATTCAAGGTATGTGGGGTTTTTCAACAAGAAATCTCTTTCGTTCTTGTGCCCAAAAGTAATTTTCTTTACAAAGGAATGGTTTTTATTTGATTTTTACGAATTTGAAGCATGAACCCATATCTTATAATGATTATTATGAAATCTTGATGTTTATGATTTTGAAAGATGAATTTACATGTATGGAGATATAAAGCATGAATTTTGAACAATATTTATCATGATTTTGATATTTGGGTCGTGAATCCCCATTGGAAATTGTGTTTTTTTGAGAACGTATGTGTTATAAGCACGTTGATGTTGAATATTTGAGATATTTTGAATGATTTGACCTTTTGGTCTTAATAGAGTTGTTTTGAACTCGAGTGTGAAAGAAATCCACAACATGAATGATTTTGATAGATGGGAAGCATGATGTCTCCCAATTTATATTTATATATTACTGAAATTATTTTGTTGTGGATTGTCTTTGAAATGATCTGAGCTAAGTCCGGGAGAAATATTTAGCACCGAGTGGGAGGTATAAAGTGACCTTACTTCCCTAGAACTACGTGTTCCCGTAGGTGTGAGCCTGAGGCTGATTTATATAGTGATCATTAGTTTTTATGGATTTGAATCGATAGTCCTACTTCGATGGCAAGGATAGGGTGGCTCTCCCCAACATGGGTTGTACGTTGGACGCCATGTAGCTCACATGGTTTATGTTGGTTATAGGATCTCCCAGTGTGTGTGTGTTTCTTTGTGTCTATGGTGAACGGTGAAGTGATTTAAAAGTGGAATTGTGAAAGTTACTCTTTCGAAAGATTTAAATGATATTTACATTATGAGAATTGATATTCTTGATGAATTGAAAGTGATTGACAAATTATATAATGACTCATATGTGTTATTATACTTATTTCATCCTCTCATGATTATGATGATTTTCTTCGGGCTATGTGAGTCTTTCATACATCCTGCATATTTCTTATAAATATTTATGATGCTGATGTTTATAAAACTGCATACACCCCTATATACTCGGTTTCTTTCCATGGTACTGACCCATATCTTCAGACGTGGGCTGCATTTTCTCAGAATATAGATTTAGGTGCTTAGTTCTAGGTTTGACTGTGATTCTTTGGGCACGCTATTTTACATCCTCTATCGTGGTGAGTCCTCATGTTCCGAGGAGGTGATGTCTGATGTTGGTTTAATGGAATTGTTTACATTGATAACTGAGTATGCGTCAATTGGGGCATGTCTCAATGGCTCTCTAGTTTTATTGATTTTCTTAGAGGCTTGTTAGACTAGTATAGATGTTGGGAGTTGACTAATAAGTCGTATTTTGTTATCTTTCAGAAATTCTTTTATTCTTGGATGATGATTACTCTATTGATATTTGAGGGTTATTTATGGAAACCTCATTGATTCATGTTGAACTGAATGAAAATGGCTCAAAGGGTTAGCTTGGGGCTACTCGTAGCCTTAAGCACCGTGTGACGCTCTGGGACCCATTTTCTGGGGCGTTACAAACTTCGTATCAGAGCCTAAGGTTTTAAGGTGTCCTAGGGAGTCTGACAAGCCGCGTTAAGTATAGTCTTGATCATTGGTGTGTGGTGCGCCACATCTATGAGCAAGAGGCTACAAGATGTTTTAGGAAAAAGTGTGGTTCTTTCTTTCAGAAGTCTATCGTGCTTAAAGTGTCTCTCTCTGCTATTGATTCGTGCTCTCCTCTTTCAGAAATATACCTCCACGTCGAGCGAGAAGAAATAATGATGGTCAGCAACCTTAACCCGCTGACCCATTGCTTGGAGGAAAGGTAGAGGTGAGAGAGCTGTCCCTATAACTTGGCAAGAGTTCCAGGATGCATTTATGGATAAGTTTTTTCCTTTGGAGATGAGGGAGGTGAAGGTGGAAGATTTAATAAACCTTCGACAGGGCTCTATGACTATTAGGGAGTACTGTCTAAAGTTCTATCAGTTGGCCAAGTATGCTCCTAACTTAGTGGATGATAATCGGGCTAGTATGAGTAAGTTTGTGACTGTAGTGTCTAGTTATATGGTTAAGGAGTGTAGGTCTGCTATGCTGAATAGTGAGATAAATCTTTCTAGGCTGATGACTCATGCCCAACAGATTGAGGCAGAGAAGATTAAGTAAAGAGATAGAATAAGAGAGAATAAGAGAGCTAGGTTCGAGCAGCACGGACAGGGTTAGACTAGATCGTAGGGAGGGAGTCGCCCTCAGTATCAGGATCATTCGTCTATGCCAGCACCGTTATCTGTTAGTGCCCTCGTGCCTAGAGGTAGGCAGGAGCAACGTAGCAGGTCATATGCATCCAGGTCCCAGTGCAGTGCTGGCAGTAAGCTAAATCATCCCCTGTGTCCTAAGTATGGTAGGGCTCATTCGTGTGAGTGTTAAAGTGAGAAGAGAGGTTGTTTATGGTATAGTGACATGGGTTACAGAGTTAGATATTGTTTACAGGATGGACAAGGGCATCGTGACTATCGCCCTTAGACCCAGACTCAGACTGTTAGTGCTCTAGTTCCAGCGACTCGCCCAGCCCCAGCTCAGGGCGCCTCTTCTAGCAATGCTGGCTGGCAGTGCCAGAATAGATTCTATGCTTTACCAACCCACCAGGAATAGGAGGACCCTCCCGATGTTGTTACTGGTATGCTTCGTATATTTTAATTTGATGTGTATGCTTTGTTGGATCCTGGATCCAGTTTCTCATATGTTACACCTTTGATTGCTGTGACTTTTGAAATGAGTCCTGAGATTATTCCTGAGCCTATCCTAGTTTCTACCCCAGTGGGTGATTTGATTATTGCCCAAAAAGTGTATAAAAGTGTCCTGTTACCGTTCTTCATTGAGTCTTGTTGGCTGATCTGATTGAGTTAGACATAGTAGATTTTGATGTAATTCTGGGTATGGACTAGTTGTATTCTTCTTATGCCTCTATTGATTGTCGGACTCGAGTGGTCAAGTTTCAGTTTTCGGGTGCATCCGTGTTTGAGTGGTCTGGGAATTCTATGTCATCCAAGAGTCATTTTATCTCTTACCTTAAAGCTAGAAAGCTTATTTCCAAGGGGTGCATTTACCATTTGGTTAGAGTCAAAGACACTAAGTCTGAGACTCCAACTCTCCAGTCTATTAACGTCATCAATGAGTTTTCTGATGTCTTTTCGAATGATCTCCCAGGGATACCTCCTGATAGAGAGATAGAGTTCAGGATTGATCTTCTTCCCGATACTCAGCCTATTTCTATTCTTCCTTACCATATGGCCCCTGCAGAACTTAAGGAGTTGAAAGAGCAACTCAAAGATCTACTAGATAAGGGTTTCATAAGGCCCAATGTTTCTCCTTGGGGTAATCCTGTATTATTTGTGAGAGAGAAAGATGGCTCTTTGAGTATGTGCATTGATTACCGCCAACTGAATAAAGTCACCGTAAAAGATAAGTACCCACTTTTAAGAATAAATAATTTATTTGACCAATTGCAAGGTGCAAGTTATTTCTCAAAGATAGACCTTCGCTCTGGCTATCATCAACTCAAAGTTAGGGAGTGTGACATCCTAAAAACTGCTTTCAAACTCGTTATGGCCATTTTAAGTTTCTTGTTATGTCTTTTGGGTTAACTAATGCCCCAGCAGCTTTCATGGACTTCATGAATCGAATGTTCAGACCATATCTGGATATGTTTGTCATAGTGTTCATCAATGATATACTGGTGTACTCCCATAGTGAGGATGAACATTCTGATCATCTTTGAACTGTCTTGCAAACCCTTAGAGATTACAAGTTATTTGCCAAGTTCTGTAAGTGTGAGTTTTGGCTAAGGTCAGTTGCTTTTCTGGGTCATATCATTTCTTCTGAGGGTATTAGAGTTGATCCCCAAAAGACCGAGTCTGTTAGAAATTGGCCTAGACCTATTTCTTCGACTGATATCCGAAGTTTCTTGGGTTTAGATAGCTATTACTGCCATTTTATTGAGGGTTTCTCCTCTATAGAGTCTCATATAACTCGGTTGACCCAAAAGAAAGTGATATTCGCGTGGTCCGAATCTTATGAGAAGAGTTTTCAGGAGTTAAAGACTTGACTCACTTCAGCCCCTATTTTGTCTTTGCCTGATGGTGTTGATGGTTTTGTGGTGTACTGTAATACTTCGAAAGTTGGGTTGGGTTACGTATTGATGCAGAAGGGTAAGGTGATAGCTTTTGCTTCTAGACAGTTGAAACCCCATGAGAAAAATTACCCTACCCATGACCTTGAGTTGGCTGCTGTTGTGTTTACTTTCAAAATTTGGAGACACTATTTGTATGGCGTCCATGTTGATGTTTTCACTGATCATAAGAGTCTGTAATATGTGTTTACCCAAAGAGAATTGAATTTTAGGTAGAGACGATGGTTAGAATTGTTAAAGGACTATGATATGAGTGTCCTATACCATCCGGGCAAGGCCAATGTTGTGGCGGATGCCCTAAGTAGAGTGTCCATGGATAGTGTTTCGCATGAGGTAGAAGGTAAGAAAGAGTTGGCTCATGATGTACATCGTTTGGCAAGATTGGGGGTTAGGTTGTTTGACTCTGCTGAAGGTAGTATAGGGGTTCAGAGTAGTTCCGAATTCTCCTTGGTTTCGGAAGTGAATGAAAAGAAATACTTAGATGCTAGTTTGGTCAGACTGAAGGAGTCAGTCACAGACCAAAAAATAGAGGTTTTATCCCAAGGGGGAGATGGTGTGTTGAGATTGCAGGGCAGATTATGTGTCCCCAATGTTTATGATCTGAGACAGAGGATTATGGCTGAAGCACACGGGGCGCAATATTCTATTCATCCTAGTGCCACCAAGATGTACTAAGACTTGTGGGAAATCGATTGGTGAGTGGCATGAAGAAAGATATAGCAACATTTGTAGCTAAGTGTGCAACATGCCAACAGGTTAAGGTTGAACACCAAAGACCTAGTGGTATGATGCAAGAGTTTAGTATTCCCACCTGGAAATGTGAAGAGATAAATATGGACTTCGTGATTAGGTTACCTCCTTCCCGACACCATCATGATTCCATTTGGGTTGTGGTTGATAGGTTGACTAAGTCTACTCATTTGTTGCCTGTTCATACTTCATATACTGCTGAGGATTACACTAGATTATATATCCGAGAGCTAGTTAGACTGGATGGAGTTCCCTTGTCTATCATTTTAGATAGGGGTACTCAGTTCACTTCGCAATTTTGGAAAGCTTTTCAGAAGGGTCTTGGTACCCAAGTGCTTTTGAGTTCTGCTTTTCATTCGCAGACGAATGGTCAGGCTGAGTGGACCATCCAGACTTAGAGGATATGTTGAGAGCTTGTGCACTTGACTTTAAGGAAAGTTGAGATGATCACTTACCGTTGATAGAGTTTGCTTACAATAACAGTTTCCACTCTAGTATTGGCATGACTCCGTTTGAAGCCTTATATGGAAGGAAGTGTAGATCACCCATAGGTTGGTTTGAGGTGGGTGAAGTGGCTGTGAGTGATCCTGATTCGGTATTTGAGGCTATGGAAAAAGTTAAGTTGATTAGGGAAAGATTGAAAACTACGCAGAGTCGTCAGAAATCATATGGGATGTTAGAAGGAGAGACCTTGAGTTTGAAGTTGGTGACCTAGTGTATCTGAAAATTTCACCCATGAGGAGGGTGAAGAGATTCAGAAAGAAGGGGAAGCTTAGTCCCCGTTATGTTGGTCCTTACAAAATTCTTAGCCGTGTTGGTAAGGTAGCTTATGAGGTCGAGCTGCCTTCCGAGTTGTCCTCTGTTCATCCAATATTCCATGTCTCCATGCTTAGAAAGCATATTAGCGATGCTGTGGTAGTGGATTCCTCTGTGAGTGCTGACATTTAAGAAAATCTTTCTTTTGATGAGATTCCTATTGAGATTCTTAATTTCAGTGTCCGAAGACTAAGGAACAAAGCTCCCTTGGTCAAGGTGTTGTGGCGAAACCAATCTATTGAGGGTGCAACTTGGGAAGCTGAGGCGGCTATGCAATCCAAGTACCCGCACCTATTTTCCATGAACTCCGATCAAGACGAAGCTATCGTTCTTTCCTAAATCATGCACTTTTGATAAAATTTGCAGCAGTTCAGCTGTCATTTATTATGTGTTCAACTATAGTTTCTTGAATTTATGCATTGTATGTTGTATTCGAAGTGAGAAACGATGTGGTGATGAGTTTGACGAATGGTTGCAGCTATACGCTCTATTCCCTATCTAATATTGGCATGTCTAGCATCATTCAAGGACGAATGTTTCAAAGGGGGGATGATGTAATAACCCGAAAAATTTTTCATTGAAATTTTGTGCGTAAACGTGTTGGGTTCTATCTTTTAGAATAAATTATAAAATTTTCCGTATGGAATGTCTTATATTATTACCTACCATTGCATAGAGTATCGAATAATATTTCCAACGATATGTGGATCATCCAAAACGGACACCCGAGCGACGAGTTATGAACATTCCGATCAAACCGTGAATAGTAGTGAACAGTAAAACGTGCAGGAAAAGTACTGAGGCCTTGCGTATTTTCGCTCCAATTTTAAATGATCATAACTCCTTGTACATAATCATCTGGGTGATGTACTATATATCAACGGAAAGCTCTGGGAGTCCTCTTTCTAATGAAATTTGTTTCATCCAATTTGTCTATCAGAGCAAAAAGTTATGGTCTATCTACTTCAGCCTATCAAAAGTGAATTTTTGGGTCAATTTCAAAAGATCATAACTCCTTGTACACAATGATCTGTGTGAGATACTATATATCAACGAAAAGATATGGGAGTCTTCTTTCTAATTAAATTGGTTTCATCAAATTTGGATATCGGAGTAAAATGTTATGGTTGATCTTCTTCAGACTATCAAAACAATCCATCAAAGGATAGATTCGAGAATTATTTGATTTTTAGGGGCGTTTTGGTCATTCCTCCTCACCCAAAATTCGTCCAAACCCTATATTAAAGACTATTAGAAGCATTATATATTATATTTCATCAAATTCCTTCAGAAAGAAAACCCTAAGCTCCTACATCCAACTTCAAGAACCTCCAAAGTTCACCATTAATTCTGCAAATTCATTCAAGATTCGAAGTTCCTAGTTCAAGAACTTCAAGAACCTCCAAAGTTCACCATTAATTCTACAAATTTTATTCAAGATTCCAAGTTCCTAATTCAAGAACTCCAAGAACCATCATTCAAAGGCACGATTAACATCTCAAAAATGAGTATCGATCTAAAGTTCATTATTCAAGGTATGTGGGATTTTTCAACAAGAACTCTCTTTCGTTCTTGTGCCCAAAAGTAATTTTCTTTACAAAGGCATGATTTTTATTTGATTCTTACAAATTTAAAGCATGAACCCATATCTTATGATGATGATTATGAAATCTTGATGTTTATGATTTTGAAAGATGAATTTACATGCGTGGAGATATAAAGCATGAATCTTGAACGATATGTATTATGATATTGATATTTGGGTCATGAATCCCCATTGGAAATTGTATTTTTTAAGAAAGTGTGTGTTATAAGCACGTTGATGTTGAATATTTGAGATATTTTGAATGATTTGACCTTTTGGTCTTAATAGAGTTGTTTTGAACTCGAGTGTGAAAGAAATCCACAACATGAATGATTTTGATAGATGGGAAGCATGATGGCTCCCAATGTATATATATATATTACTGAAATTGTTTTGTTGTGGATTGTCTTTGAAATGATTTGAGCTAAGTCCGGGAGAAATATTTAGCACCGAGTGGGAGGTATAAAGCGACCTTACTTCTCTAGAACTACGTACCCCCATAGGAGTGAGCTTGAGGCTGATTCGATATCGATAGTCCTACTCCGATGGCAAGGATGGGATGGCTCTCCCCAACGTGGGTTATACGTTGGATTCCATGTAGCTCACATGGTTTATGTTGGTTATAGGATCTCCTAGTGTGTGTGTGTTTCCTTGTGTCTATGGTGAATGGTGAAGTGATTTGAAAGTGGAATTGTGAAAGTTACTCTTTTGAAAGATTTAAATGATATTTACATTATGAGAATTGATATTCTTGATGA
>NC_061116.1:48939718-49085386 GCF_002878395.1 Capsicum annuum
TAAATGATATTTACATTATGAGAATTGATATTCTTGATGAACTGAAAGTGACTGACAAATTATATGATGACTCACATGTGTTATTATACTTATTTCATTCTCTCATGATTATGATGATTTTCTTCGTGCAATGTGAGTCTTTCATACATCCTGCATATTTTTTATAAATATTTATGATGATAATGTTTATAAAACTGCATACACCCCCATATACTCGATTCCTTTCTATGGTACTGACCCACATCTTCGGATGTGGACTGCATTTTCTCGAAATGTAGGTTCAGGTGCTCAGTTCTAGGTTCGACAGTGATTCTTCGGGAACGCTGTTCTACATGCTTTCTCGTGGTGAGTCCTCATGTTCCGAGGACATGATGTCTGATGTTGGTTTCGTGGAATTTTTTACATTTGATAACTGAGTATGAGTCAGTTGGGGCATGGCTCAATGGCTTGCTGGTTTTATTGATTTTCGTAGAGGCTTGTTAGACTAGTATAGATGTTGGGAGTTGACTAATAAGTCGTATTTTGTTATCTTTCTGAAATTCTTTTATTCTTGGATGATGATTACTCTGTTGATATTTGAGGGTTATTTATGGAAACCCTATTGATTCGTGTTGAACTGAATGAAAATGGCTCAAAGGGTTAGCTTGGGGCTACTCGTAGCCTCAAGCACCGTGTGACGCTCCGGGACCCATTTTCTGGGGCGTTACAATTATAGTCTTTTTGACTTTTTTTGTAAAGAGTACCATTATTGTATAGCCTAGTCTTTATTATTTTTGTCTTTTATAGGATAGGATTTCTTACTTTCATTCCTTTTAGGACAAATGTAAAATTAGGACATTATTAGTCTTTTATTTTCTTGACATATGTAAAGTGAATAGCGTAAATAGTTTACGCATTTTCATCTTTTAGGATTATAAATATGTAAGCCATGAGGCGATCTAAGGCAAGACTTTCATGTGTTGAAGGCCAGCCTTCTCTCTTGTACACAAAAAACTTTTTAATATTTAATAAAAACAGCTATATTTCTAAGGAAAAGCTATGGATGAGCAAAACACCGATTTATCAAATCTACTAGAACAGGTATTTTCATTTATAATTATGAATAGCTAAATTCATAAATTTCTAACAATCATGATAGAATAAAATAAGCTCATGTTAGTTACTTTATAGTTGAATTATTCGAAAAATAGCATATTAAGAAGTTTATTAGCAAAGTGGAAAAGGAGAAAAATTTTCAAGAACTATGCCATCTTAAAGGTGAAACCGGTGAGTCAAAGAAGCCGTGATAGGGGAGTAACCAGAGTAGAGGCGCTATTTAGGGAAAAAGTATCCAGATTACCATGCTAATAGTGACCGAAGAACATGTTATTCAAGAATAATCTAGTATATAGTGATCTAAGATGATCATATTTTGTTATATATATGGTTGAAAGGAATATTTTGAAAATAGCATCATATAAAATAAAATGACTACCTACTTATCTGATGGAATGATAGATAAATTTAAAATACTAGTTTTGTACGTACTTAAGGATATAGAAATAGTAGATATAAGGAAAATTATATACGAAAAGGTATTTCATTTTAATGTAGAGTTATTAAGTTCTATAGAAAACTTACACTTATATAATCATAGCTACTGCTCATATTTAGATAGTTGTTATTCAGATGGATATTATACAGATTAAAAATGTTAGAATATATAAGAAGAGTTAGAGAAAAATAAAGTTGGCTATACGAAGAAATTAATTATAGAAACAAGCTTAGAAGAGGAAAAAGACAATTAAAAGAAAATTAATTTGGATAGATAAAACCTTGGAACAACTAGAATTAAAAGATAATTTAGATTATGATTTAGTGATAGAATTGTTCATAGAAGAAAAAGACAGGATAATTAATGAAATAAGTAACTTAGAATTTAATATCTGATATAGTACAATTAGAATAAATTATTACAACGAAATTTGCAGTATTACAACTACTATAGGATAAAATGATAAACCACGAATACTTAGAATATTGGAGATAATATATGGAGCAAATAAGATTAATAGAAACACTTATGAAAGGAATCTACTTGACTACATAAAAACTAGAAATATGGAACATATAGTATACCTTAAAAATAATATAGAAGAATTAATAAGGTTAAAAACAAATAACTAAGGAATGCTTTGACATAGCATTTCAATTAACATGATAGAACTAGTAAGTACTAGTTATCTACAAGTTATCCATGCAAGTTACCTGTACAATCCGCACCCCCTACAATCCACCTAAAGTTAGAAGAAGATTCTAAAAAATTAACTGCATTTACTGTACCACAAGGATTTCATGAATGGAATGTATTACCATTTGGATATAAAAATGCACCAGGTAGATATCAACACCTTATGGATACTTATTTTCAACAATTACCTAATTGTATAGTATACATAGATGATATACTATTATATACAAAAACTAAAGAGGAACATTTAAAATTATAAGAACAATTTGCAGGTGTAATAGAAAATGCAGGAATAAGTCTGAGTAAAAAGAAAGCAGAAATAATGAAAAATCAGATAGAGTTTTAGGAATACAAATAGATAAAAGTGGAGTAAAAATGCAATAACATATAGTACAAAAAATAATAAATTCAAAAGAAGAATTAGATACAAAAAAGAAATTATAATCATTTTTAGGATTAGTAAACCAAGTAAAAGAACATATACCAAAATTAAAAGAAAATTTAAATCCATTACAGAAATAATTAAAAAAAGATGAAGAGTATAATTACAACGAAGAAGATAAAAAACAAGTTTAGAAAATAAAAATACTTTGTAAGGAATTACCAAAATTACAATTTTCAAATGAAAATAAAAAATTTACATATATAGTAGAAGCAGATGCAAGTGAATATAATTATGGAGGAGTACGTAAATATAGATATGAAGAAGAAAAATTAGAACATCATTGTAGATACTACTCAAGAATGTTTAATGAAACAGAAATAAAATGAAAATTAAATAGAAAAGAGTTATGTTCATTATATAAATGTTTATTAGTATTTGAGCCATATATTATATATAACAAGTTTATTGTACGAACAGATAATACACAAGTACGATGGTGGTTAACAAGAAAAATACAAAATTCAGTTACAATGAAGGAAATTTGGAGATTAGTATTAAATATATTAAATTTTACATTTACAATTGAGGTAATCAAGACTAACAAAAATGTTATTACAGATTACATATCAAGACAAAGCTAACCAAACTGATATTACGAAAGATGATACTTTAGAAAAGATACTCAAAACCCTAACTACGCTTTCACTGAAAGTGAACAGTATGGGTAATGAAATAGAAAAGCTAAAGACTAATAAAGTTAAATTGAAGTCTGAAGCTATGACTCAGATAACTCAGCAGTGTGCAGAGCCATGTCAATCGAAAGACAATAAAATTCCAGAGATAAAAGGAGACGTTGGGACACTCCATAAAACCCATAACATTTAGCAATCTAGTTCTGAAGGGACAAGCAAATGAGTTAGGAGGAATCCAAATATGAACTTGAACAAGATATTTGACAAGCCATTTATACCAAAAACACCAAAAGACCCCTTGTTCATACCCCCACAAACTACCACATATCTAGATAGCCTAAACCAAGATAAGAAAGCCTATAATCACATATATAGAAGTGAATTAAGTGAATTTAAAATGGTTTAGTGTAGTTACTTGAAAGGTGAACTTGTGTTTTGGAATTGGTTAAGTGTTGTCGCTTGAAAATGTGAATTCATGTCTTGAAATTGGTTTAGTGTTGTCACTTAAAATGTGAATTCATGTCTTAAAAATGGTTAAGTGTAGTCACTTGAAATGTGAAATAGAGATTTGAAAATGATTAAGCATAGTGTAACGCCCCGAGAACCTATTCCGAGACGTCACTTGGTGCTCAAGGCCACACATGGCCTCTAGCTAACCCTCTAAGCCTTTCATCACTTTTAGAACGCATTATAGCATAAATCATGCCAAGATAAAGAGGAATAACCATGTCATGAACATACTAAAATATGACATAATACTACCCTGTACAAATAAAATACTATATTCTCTATACACGCTAGTACACTAGTCTGACAAAGCCTCTATTACATAGGATTGAGGACCCATTGGGACAGATCCCCAGCTGGCTCGTACTGAACTGAAAGTAAACAACTATCTATTAACAATACAAATTCGGAGACACAGGTCCTCGAACCATGAGGACTCACCAACCATAGAAATGTAGATGAAGGTACTCAAAGATCACTGTCGCTGCTGAAACTGAGCACCTGAACTATATCATGAGGAAATATAGAATACAAAAGAGTATGGGAGTCAGTATTTGGGAATGTACTGAGTATGTGGGGGTGGATGCAATATTTTAAATAATATATAAATGTATAAGAAAATCATGCATGCTGACAATAATAACTCTCTTCGCTTGAATTATCTAAAACATCATTTTTGAAAGTCATCAGTAATAACATATGCTTCATAAATCTCATAAATCATTTAAGTCAACTCAAACTCTTTGACTCATGACTTAGAGTTACTCGGTAACTCATGGTACTTAGATTATTATGGACGTGGAAGTTTCTTATAATTGATATAACTACACCATATGAGCCACATGGAGTCCAACGTTTTGCCCTCCTAAGGAGAGAACCCCAAATTGGCGGGGGTTTCGTACTCTTGCCAGAGAGTACAACCTCAATTTCATTATCACAATCTCATACTCTGACTCTGGAACACAATTATCAACATCAATCCTATGGTGGCACGTAGTTTTAGGGAAATACCACATTTCCCGCTCGGTGCTAAATACTCCTCCCAGACTCAGCTCAGAACACATTAGGAAATTACCTTAATCAATATCAACTCATGGGTTTATTTTAGAGACCAAAGCATAAATATATATATATCTCATCTATAAATCATAAACATCTTGTGAATTCCTAAACCAACTCAACTCAACACAGTCTTTCTCAATGTCAAGTACATTTGCTTTTCGAATAATTTTCAAATATCAAAAGCTTCAAGGAAACATCATAGGACTCATTCTTGACTTTCAATCTCAAATATCGATATATATTTAATAGTCAAATTTCTCATGGAAAGGCATAACTCATGACACTTGTCTTAAATCGCTTAGAAATCATCAATATGTAATGACAATATACAACTCATGGAATAAATTCTCAATTTAAGAAACATGATGGTGAAATAATCATAAATATCAAACTTATTTAACTCAAATCTCATAAATCATAAATAAAGAAATTTGGGTGTAAACCCACTTGCAAAATCATGAAAATCAATAATAGAAAGTAAATCTTTAGGTACAAGAACGAAAGCAGTGTTCTTGTTCAAGCTCCACATACCTTGTATTAAAATTTTGAAGATGTAGATACTTGTTTGGAACTTCTTTCACACACTTTTAGACCAAGATTCTTCATGCCCTTGACTTGGGAAACTTAATTCTCGAACAACTTGGAGAAATCCATGGAAGATCCTTGAATTTCTTGGAAGAAGATTGAATTTTTGGATTTGGGAAGAAGCCTTAATTTCTAGATATTTCTTGGAAGAGGAAAGGAGAAAAATGAATGGCTATTCTCTACTAGTATATATATATCAGATCATATGGAGCAGAAATGACCAAAATGCCCTTTTAAAAAAACTAAAATTAGCTGATCAGGGCCTGTGACAGTCGATCTGATGGTCCGTCAAGTCTCCTAACGGTTCACCAGATCGTCCATCACTCGAGTGCCTGGAACGTTCTACCTCGACGTGATGGTCGAAGTGACGGTCCATCAGGAAACTGATGGACCACCAAGTCATTCGTCACTCGAGTGTAAAATCAGGGTCATTCTGTCTCGACGTGATGGTTGAAATTATGGTCTATCAGGAAACTGATGGACCACCAAGTCGTCCATCACTCGAGGGCCAGAAATGAGATATTCTGTCTCGACCTGATGGACCCCTTGACGGTCCGTCAACTTTTGACGGTCCACCAACTTGGCCGTCGTATGATGGCCTAAAAATAGAGTCACTGCCTTGGCTTGACAAGAAACTTGACGGTCCACCAGGGACCAGACAGTCCACCAGGTCGACCATCAAATCTGGGCGATCTGATACCGTTTAATAAAACGGTCATAACTCCCTCGTTCGATGTCGGATTTCAATAAAATTGGTATCGATGGAAAGCTTATTTAATTATATACATAACCAAAATTAGAAATTAGATAACTACAATATGGATTAAACATCAATCACTTTGAAAGTCATACATATCCACTCAAAAGACGGATTTAGGCATAAGAAACGATTGGGGTATTACATGTAGTCACTTGAAATATTAATTAGTGACTTGAAAATGATCAAGTGTAGTGTTTTTAAAGCTTAAATATAAACTAGTTACTTGAAAATGATTAACAATAATGTTTTGAATGTGAATTTGTTACATAAAAATGGTCAAGTGTAATGTTTTTAAATGTTAATAAGTTACTTCAAAATGATCAAGTGTAGTCACTTGAGTAGTGAATTAAGTGACTTGAAAATTTTGTGTAGTTACTGGAAAGGTGTACTTGTATTTTGGAATTAGTTAAGTGTTGTCACTTGAAAATGTGAATTTATGTCTTGAAATTGGTTTAGTGTTGTCACTTGAAATGTGAATTCATGACTTAAAAAAGGTTAAGTGTAGTCACTTGAAATGTGAATTAGAGAGTTGAAAATGGTTAAATGTAGTCACTTGAATGTTAATTAGTGACTTGAAAATGATAAAGTGTAGTGTTTTGAAATCTTAAATGTAAACTAGTTACATGAAAATGATTAAGAATAATGTTTTGAAATGTGAATTAGTGACTTCAAAATGGTTACTTGTGGTGTTTTGAAATGTTAATTAGTTACTACAAAAAGATCAAGTGTAGTCACTTGACAAGTGAAATAGAGATTTGAAAATGGTTAAGCGTAGTCACTTGAAATGTTAATTAGTGAATTGAATTTGATTAAGTGTAGTGTTTTTAAACCTTACATATAAACTAGTTACTTGAAAATAATTAAGAATAATGTTTTGAATGGGAATTTGTTACATAAAAATGGTCAAGTGTAGTGTTTTGAAATGTTAAATAGTTACTTCAAAATGATCAAGTGTAGTTACTTGAGTAGTGAATTAAGTGACTTGAAAATGGTTTAGTGTAGTTACTTGAAAGGTGTACTTGTGTTTTGAAATTAGTTAAGTATTTTCAGTTGAAAATGTGAATTCATGTCTTTAAATTGGTTTAGTGTTGTCACTTAAAATGTGAATTCATGACTTAAAAATGGTTAAGTGTAGTCACTTGAAATGTAAATTAGAGAGTTGAAAATGGATAAGTGTAGTCACTTGAAATGTTAATTATTGACTTGAAAATGATAAAGCGTAGTGTTTTGAAATCTTAAATGTAAACTAGTTTCTTCAAAATGATTAAGAATAATGTTTTGAAATGTGAATTAGTGACTTCAAAATGGGTAAGTGTAGTATTTTGAAATGTTAATTAGTTACTACAAAAATATCAACTGTGGTCACTTGAGAAGTGAATTTAGTGACTTTAAAACGGTTTAGTGTTGTTACTTGAAAGGTGAACTTGTGTTTTAGAATTAGTTAAGTGTTGTCACTTGAAAATGTGAATCCATGTCTTGAAATTAGTTTAGTGTTGTCACTTGAAATGTGAATTCATGACTTAAAAATGGTTAAGTGTAGTCACTTGAAATGTGAAATAGAGATTTGAAAATGGTTAACATAGTAACTTGAAATGTTAATTAGTGACTTGAAACTGATCAAATGTAGTTTTTCTAAAGCTTAAATATAAATTAGTTACTTGAAAATGATTAATAATAATGTTTTGAATGTGAATTTGTTACATAAAAATGGTCAAGTGTAGTGCTTTTAAATGTTAATTAGTTACTTCAAAATGATCAAGTGTAGTGTAATACCCCGAGACTCTAACCAATAGTGCAACCATGATGCAAGCTCATGAGGAATAAATTATAGTTATTTGGTTATTTTTTTTTATCAAGGGTCATGTGTATTAAGGCCTCAAATATGTCCTAGAGATTAGATGAATCAAAAAATCCCCTACCGATTGAATTCTTGAGAAGGATTTTAGCATACCCAACTTCAAACAAGCATATCTCTTACTACAATAATAATTTTTGATATAATTACCTACCAACATATATATAATTGAATTATCTTTCCAACGGTACCTATTTCACCCAAATCCAGTAATGGAACAAAGAGTTATGCCAATTTTACTCCAACGTGTCAACCTGGAAATTTCGTGACGACATTTTGTGACAACTTATCACAAGCCTGACGGCTTGCCACAAAATGTAGTCACCATAAGCAGAAAGTCACAAAATCCAATATTTTGTGATGACTTGTCACAAGTTTGACGGCTTGTCACAAAATGTCATCAACCGTAAGCCGAAAATCAAAAAATCCATCCTTTTGTGACGACATTTCATGACAACTTGTCACAAGTCTGACTTGTAATAAATTTCTTCAGCTATTTTTTCAGCAATTAAGGAACGTTTTTACAATGGTATTTTGATATTTTCCCTTCTTTTGGAGGCCTATATAAATATGAGAATCTTCATCCAAACCCTAATTTCTTCATTCTCTCTTCCAATTTTCTTAAGAATATATATTAGCATTTCAATCAAGAAAATTTAATCTTCCAAACATCACCCATAAATCTTCAAAAAATTTTCAAGAATCAAGTTTCTCATAGTGTGGGCTTCAAGAATCATTTATTACAAGTGCGGATAGAGTCTCAAGCACTAGAATTCATCCAATTTCAAAGATTAAGGTATGTGGGGTTTTGAACAAGAGCAATCCTTTCGTTCTTGTGCTCAAAGCTTTGATTTCTATCATGGATTTATATGATTTTGCAAGAGGGTTTATACCCAAATTACTTCATCATGATATTATGAGAATATAAATTGTTCAAGCTTAGTTATACATGATTATTTTACTATTCCCAAGTTATGACTTGATATTTAATATTGTGAATTTCATATTTCTATCATGAGCTGATATTTTAAGTGTTTTTAACATATGTGTCAAGATTTAAGCTTTCTTATGACAAATTGGATTATTGAGTATATTGATTTATGAGATTGAGTTGTTACAATAAGTCTTGATATTTCCTCAAAGTTATTGATTTTTCCATGATTTAATGAATTGATAAATTTTGATATTGAGAAAGATTTGATTTGATTTAAGTCTAGTTAGGAATCCAGAAATTAATTATGATTTGATAAATGAGAAAGAGATTTGATTTGGTCTTCATGATAGACCCTTGTTATGTTTGTGGTAGATTTTCTAATGCATTCTGAGCTTGAGTTTGGGAGTAGTATTTAGCATTGAGCAGGAAATATGGTATATCCCCTGAAACTACATGCCACCGTAGGATTGATATTGATAATTGTGGGACAGAGGCCGAGTAAGATATTGTGATCACTAAATTTAGGTTGTACTCCCTGGCAAGAGTACGATGCTCCCACCAATGCGGGGTTCTCTCCTTAGAAGGGAAAAACATTGGACTCCATGTAGCTCACATGATTTATCTCGGTTATAAGAACCTCCCATGTCCATAAGAATTGAATTTCTTGAATTATCGAGTCACTCCGAGTCTTGAGTTGAAGAGTTGAGTTGTTTATGATGATTTATGAGGTTTTTATCATATGAATTTTCTACTATGAGATTATGAAAAATATGTTTCAATCCAATTCAAGACAAGTGAGCCATTATCGTACATATGTATATTTTTATGAAATTGATGATGATATTTACATTATTGCATGTACCCCCACATACTCAGTACATTCCAAAGTGCTGACCCACATATTTTCCTATAGGCTACATTTTCTCATAGTGTAGGTTCTGGTACTTAGCCCCAGCTGCGTTAGCAATATTTGAGTGCCTCAACTACGTTCCCTCAGTGGTGAGTCCTCATGGTTCAAGGATCGTGTCTATATTTTTGTGATATTATTTTGTGGTTATGGTTTTTAGTACTGTTGATTCAGTTAGGGAATTGTCCCAATGGCTCCCTGATTCTGATATGTAGAGGCTTTGTTAAACTAGAGGGTTGATGTGTACAGACATTCAATATATTTTGGTTGTTCATTCTAGCATTCTCTAGTATTTCTCTTAAACCTGATGTGGTATATCTCTTTTTTGTGCATGACTATTGTTGAATTAAATTCCTTGAGGTAGTGTCTGGCTCCGAGGGTTAGCTTGTGGCTACGGGTAGACCTAAGCACTGTGTGACATCTCAGAATGAAATTTTAGGGTGTTACAAAGCTTGGTATTGGAGCCTAAGGTTTAAGGAGTCCTAAGGAGTCTAACAAGCCGCGTTATATAGAGTCTTGATAATTGGTGTGTAGCGCACCACATCTATGAGAAAGAGGCTATGGAACGTATTTGGAAAAGTTGTTTCTTTATTTCTAAAGTTTATCGTGACTACAACTGTCTCTTTATCTGCGATTAACTCGTGCTCTCATATAATAAAAAATGCCTCCTCACCGAGATTGTAGAAATAATGAGCAACCTCCACTCGTTGATCCGTTGAACGAGCATATGTCTCATGCAGAATTTTGAGCAGCTTTTCAGGCGCTAACCCAGGAAACTACCGCCAATGCTCAAGCTAACATCCAGGCTACTGTTCTGCCTTCACAAGAGAATAATTCTCCTGCAGCTCAAGTTTGTGAATTTATGCAGATAAATCCGCTTGAGTTCTATGGGTCGAAGTTAGGTGAAGGCCCACAGATGTACTTGGATGAAGTGAGAAAGATCACCCAGATTATGCACGTATCAGAGGAGGAGAGTGTTGAATTGGCTGCCTATCGAATGAAAGATGTTGCATATGACTGGGTGGAGATGTGAGGGAAGAGTTAAGGGGAGGATGCTGCTCCCATGAATTGGAAGTTATTCCAGGATGCGTTCTTGGATGGATTCTTTCCTTTTGAGATAAAGGAAGCAAAGATAGAGGAATTCATGAATTTGAGACAAGGATCCATGAATGTTAAGGAGTATTGTCTTAGATTCAATTAGTAATCCAAATATATTCCTAGTATGATGGCTGACTCCAGGACCATCATGAGTAAGTTCGTGACCGGTATGCCGAGTTATGTTGTGAAAAAGTGTAGATCTAGTATGCTTAATAAAGAGATGAACCTTTCTTGGTTAATGATACATGCCCAACAGATTGAAGCTGATAAGGTGAAAGAGAGTGAGAGAGTAGGATGGAATAAAAAAGCAAGATCAGAGCAGTAGGGATCCGGTCAATCCAGATTCCATAAAGGGAACCGCCCTTAATTCCAGGGATGTCTATTTATGCCAGTGCCTTCTTCAGTTAGTGCTCCCACACCTAGAAGTAGGCAGGAGTAAGGGAATAGGCTAATCCTATCCAGGTCTCAGGAAAGTATAGGTAACCGACCTCGTCCTCCTTCATGTTCCAAGTATGGTAGAGATCATTTTCATAAGTGTTTTATTAATCGGAGAGGTTACTTTGGCTGTGGAAGGTTGGGCCACCGATTTAGGGATTGTCCATATGCTAGACAGGGGAGTCGAGATGCTCTTCCCTAGAGTCAAGCTATTAGTGCCCCCACTTCTGTAGTTTGCCCAGTTCTTCTTCAGGGTACCTCTTCTAGTACTGTTGGTGGTTCGTGCCAGAATTGCTTCTATGCTATTCCACCTCTCCAGGAGTAGGAGGACTCTCCAGAAGTTATCACTGGTATACTCCATGCCTTTTATTTTAATGTGTATGTATTGATGGACCCCGGTTTGAGTTTCTCTTATGTGATACCTCTGGTTGCTGTAAATATTAAGATGGACCCTGAACGGATTCCTGAGCCTATTCTAGATTTACCCCGGTAGGAGAATCTGTCATTGCTAAACGAGTGTATAATAAGTGTCCTATCACTGGACTTCATCAGTTCATATGTGCGGATTTGATTGAGCTAGATATGGTTGATTTTGATGTTATTTTGGGTATGGATTGGCTTCACTCATTCTATGCAATTATAGAATGTCGTACCCGAGTGGCCAAGTTTTAGTTTCCTGACGAGCCTATTTTTGAGTGGTTCGAGAGTTCTGCAACTCTAAAGAGCCATTTCATAGCCTACCTCAAAGCTAGGAAGTTGATTTCCAAGGGTTGAATCTATCACCTAGTTTGAGTTAAAGACCTCAAGTCTGAGACTCCAACTATTCAGTTACCATTGTTAATGAGTTCCTAGAAGATTTCCTAGGGGTCCCACCTGATAGAGAAATAGAATTCAGGATTGATCTTCTTCCCAACACTCAGCCTATTTCCATTTCTCCGTACCGTATGTCTCCCATAGAACTTAAATAGTTGAAGGATCAACTCAAAGATCTCTTAGAAAAAGGCTTTATCAGACCCAGTGTTTCCCCGGGGGAGGCACCTGTTCTATTCGTGCTTAAGAAAGATGGTTTATTGCATATGTGGATTAACTATCGTCAACTCAACAAGGTAGCTATCAAGAACAAGTACCTTCTTCCTAGAATCGATAATTTATTTGATCAGCTATAGGGTGCAACTTATTTTTCAAAGATAGACCTTAGATCCGGCTATCATCAGCGTAAAGTGAGAAAGTGTGATATTCCAAAGACAGCCTTCCGAATCCGTTATGGTCACTTTGAGTTTCTTGTCATGTTCTTTGGGTTAACCAATGCTCCTGCAGCCGTCATGGACCTTATGAATTGATTTTTTAAGCAATATCTTGATATGTTTGTCATTATATTCATAGACGATATTCTTGTGTATTCCCAAAGAGAGGATGATCATGCCGACCATCTCAGAATTATCTTGGAAACTCTTAGAGATCATTAATTATTCGTTAGATTTAGCAAGTGTGAATTTTGTCTAAGGTCATTTGCTTTTCTGGGTCACATTATTTCCGCTGAAGGCATTAGAGTCAATCCCCAAAAGACAGAAGCTATAAAGAATTGGCCTAGACATACCTCCCCTTCTAATGTTAGGAGTTTCTTAGGTCTATTTGGATACTACCATCATTTTATTGAAAGATTTTATTCCATTACGTCTCCCATGACCTGGTTGACCCAAAACAAAGTTAAGTTTCAGTGGACAAATGCTTATGGGAAAAGTTTTCAGTAGTTGAAGACTCGACTCTCTTCAGCACCAGTGTTAGCTTTACCAGATGGTACTGATTATTTTGTGGTGTATTGTGACGCTTCTAGATTTGGTTTGGGTTGTGTGTTAATACAGAGGGATAAAGTTATAGTTTATGCCTCTAGACAGTTGAAGCCTCATAAGAAAAATTACCCAACCCATGATCTTGAATTAGCAGCTGTAGTTTTTGCTTTGAAAATCTGGAGACATTATTTATATGGTGTTCATGTTGATGTGTTTACTGATCACAAAAGACTGCAGTATAAGTTTACTTAGAGAGAGTTGAATCTTAGGCAAAGAGGATGGTTAGAGTTGATAAAAGACTATGATATGAGTGTGTTGTATCACCCGGGCAAGGCCAATGTTATGGCAGATGCTCTTAGCAGGTTGTTTATGGGTAGTGTAGCTCATGTAGAGAATGATAAAAAAGAATTGGGTCGTTATGTGCATCGTTTGGCTAGGTTGGGTGTTAGATTGCTTGATTCCGCTGAAGGGAGTATGTTAGTTCAGAGTAGTTCTGAGTTCTCTTTGGTCTCAGAGGTAAAGGAGAAGCAAGACAGGGATCCTAGTTTGGTCAGACTGAAAGAGTCTATAAAGGACCAAAAGGCAGAGGTTTTCTCCTAAGGGAGAGATGATGTGTTAAGATTGTAGGGTAGATTATGTATTCCCGGTGTTGATGATATAAGGCAGATAATTATGGTTGAAATGCATGGCGTGTGATATTCTATTCATCCCGGTGCTACCAAGATGTACCGCGATTTGCAGTAAATCTATTGGTGGAATCGTATGAAGAAAGTCATAGCAGGATTTATAGCAAAGTGTTCTACTTGTCAATAGGATAAGGTAGAGCCCCAAAGGCTTGATGGTGTAATGCAAGAGTTTAGCATTCCTACTTGGAAGTGGGAAGAAGTGAATATGGATTTCATAATTGGTTTGCCTCCTTCTCGTCGTCATCATGATTAGATTTGGGCTGTTGTAGACTGGTTGACTAAATCAGCTCATTTCTTGCCAGTGCATTCGTCTTATATGCCTGAGGATAATTCTATATTGTATATCCATGAGTTAGTCAGATTGCATGGAGTTCCTTTGTCTATCATATCAAATAGGGGTATTCTATTTACTTCACAGTTTTGGAGAGCTTTTCAGAAGGGTCTTGGTACCCAAGTTCATTTAAGTTCTGCTTTTCATCTGTAGACTGATGGTCAGGCTTAGAGGACTATTCAAACTTTGGAGGACATGTTGAGGTCATGTGCGCTTGATTTCAAAGGTAGTTGGGATGAGCATTTGCCATTGATCAAATTTGCGTATAACAATAGTTTCTATGCTAGTATTCAGATGGCCCCATTCGAAGCTTTGTATAGAAGAAGATGTAGATCGCTTATAGGTTGGTTTGAAGTAGGAGAAGTAGCTGTGATTGGGACTGATGCTGTGTTCGAGGCTATGGAAAAAGTTAAGTTGATTCGAGATAGATTGAAGACCGCTCAAAGTCGTCAGAAGTCGTATGCGTATGTGAGAAGAAAAGATCTTGAGTTTAATTTTAATGATTTGGTGTACTTGAAGGTTTCATCCATGAAAGGAGTGAAGATATTTGGGAAAAAGGGAAAGCTTAGTCCCCGTTATGTTGGTCCATACAAGATTCTGAGCCGTGTTGGGAAAGTAGCATATGAGGTGGAGTTACCTGTAGAGTTGTCTAGCATTCATCCGGTATTCCATATTTCTTTGATTAAGAAGTGTATTGGTGATTCTTTTATGGTTGATTCTTTTGAAAGCTTAGATATTCAAGATAGTCTTTCATTCGAGGAGATTCCGATTGAGATTTTGGATTTTCAGATCCGTAGGCTAAGAAACAAAGAAGTTTCTTTGGTTAAAGTGCTTTGGAGAAATCAATCTGTTGAGGGTGCTACTTGGGAAGCTGAAGTTGATATGCGAGCCAAGTACCCTCACCTCATTTCTGTGAGTCTGGAGAGAACAGAAGGTACTATTCTTTCTTAATTCCACCCCTTCTTATTAAAGATTTAGTTGTGTGTCTACTTCCATCACTAATTCATGCATTTTATATAGTATCCGAAGGTATACAGTGAAGTAAGTCCTTTGAGTGTGTCGTTCCAGCTATACGTCCTCATTTTTTCTTGTTCTTGGCCTATCTGGCAACATTTGGGGATGAATGTTTCCAAGAGGGAGATATTGTAATATCCCAAGAACTCTAACCAATAGTACCACCAAGAATCAATCTCATGAGAAATAAAGTATAGTTCTTTGATTGTTTTTTATCAAGGGTGATGTATATTAAGGCCTCAAAGATGTCCTAGCGATTAAGTGAATCAAAACATCCCTTACCGATTGAATTCTTGAGAAGAATTTTGGAATATTCAAATTCAAATGAGCATATCTCTTGTTACACTAAGAAATTTTAAGCTTATGACTTACCAACAGATAGATCATTGAATTAGCTTTCCAACGACACCCATTTCACCTAAATCCGATATTGGAACAAAAAGTTATGCCTATTTTACTCCAGTGTGTCAGCCTGGAAACTGTGTGACGATATTTTGTGACGACTTCTCACAAGTCTGATGGCTTGTCACAAAATATCGTCACCATAAGCAGAAAGTCACAAATTCCAACATTTTATGATGACATTTTGTGACGACTTGTCACAAGTCTGACGGCTTGTCACAAAATATCGTTAACCTTAAGCAGAAAGTCTTAAATTCCACCCTTTTGTGATGACATTTCGTGATGACTTGTCACAAGTGTGACGACTTGTCACAAATGTCGTCGGCTATTTTTTTCAGCAATTAAAGGACGTTTTTGCAAGGGTATTTTGGTCCTTTTTCATCATTTGGAGGCCCTTATATAAATGAGAATCCCCATCCAAACCCTAATTTCTTAATTTTCTCTTCCAATTATCTTAAGAAAATATATCTAGGGTTTCATTCAAGAACATTAATCTTCAAAAACTTATCCATAAATCTTCAAGATTTCTTCAAGAACCAAGTCCCTCATAGTGTGGGCTTCGAGAATCATTTATTACAAGTGCGGATAGAGTGTCCAGAACTAGAATTTATCCAATTTCAAAGATTAAGGTATGTGGGGTTTAGAACAAGAGCAATCCTTTCGTTCTTGTGCTCAAAGCTTTGATTTCTATCATGGATTTATATAATTTTGCAAGAGGGTTTATACCCAAATTACTTCGTCATGAGATTATGAGAATATAAATTGTTCAAGCTTTGTTATACATGATTATTGTACTATTCCCAAGGTATGACTTGACATTTAATATTGTGAATTTCATATTTCCACCATGAGTTGATATTTAAAGTGCTTTTAAGATATGTGTCAAGCTTTAAGCTTCCTTATGACAAATTGGATTATTAAGTATATTGATTTATGAGATTGAGTTGTTCTAATGAGTCTTGATATTTCCTCAAAGTTATTGATGTTGCCATTATTTAATGAATTGATACATTTTGATATTGAGAAAGATTGATTTGATTTGAGTCGAGCTAGGAATCCACAAATTGATTATGATTTGATAAATGAGAAAGAGATTTGATTTGATCTTCATGGTAGACCGTTGTCATGTTTGTGGTGGATTTTCTAATGCGTTCTGAGCTTGAGTCTGGGAGTAGTTTTTAGCACCGAGCGGGAAAATATTTCCCCCAAAACTACGTGCCACCATAGGATTGGTATTGATTTTGTAGGCCAAAGGCCGAGTATGAGATTGTGATCACTAAATTGAGGTTTTCCTCCCTGGCAAGAGTACGACGCCCCTGTCAATGTGGGGTTCTCTCCTTAGAAGGGCAAAACGTTGGATTCCATGTAGCTCACATAGTTTATGTCGGTTATAAAAACCTCCCATGTCTATAAGAGTTGAGTTTCTTGAATTACCAAGTCACTCGGAGTCTTGAATTGAAGAGTTGAGTTGTTTATGATGATTTATGAGGTTTTTATCATATGATTTATTTACTATGAGATCATGAAAAGTATGTTTCAATCTAACTCAAGCCAAGTGATCCATCATTGTACATATGCATATTTTCATGAAATTGATGATGATATTTACATTGTTGAATGCACCCCCACATACTCAGTACATTCCAAAGTGCTGACCCACATATTTTCCTATGGGCTACATTTTCTCATAATGTAGGTTCAAGTACTTAGCCGCAACCGGGTTAGCGATATTCGGGTGCCTCACTACGTTTCCTCAGTGATGGGTCCATATGGATCGAGGATCGTCTCTATATTTTTGTGATATCATTTTATTGTTATGGCTTTCAGTACTATTGAGTCAGTTAGGGTTTTGTTCCAAAGTTTCCTTGATTTTGATGTATAGAGGCTTTAGTATACTAGAGGGATGGTGTGTACAGACATTCAATATATATTTTGGTTGTACAGTTTAGTATTCTCCTGTATCTCTCTTGAACCCGATGTGATATATCTCTTTATTACACATGAGTATTGTTGAATTGAGTTTCTTGAGGTAGTATCTAGCTCCTAGGGTTATCTTGGGGCTACGTGTAGCCCTGAGCATCGCGTGACATCTCAGGATGGAAATTTTAGGGCGTTACAGAAGATCTTCCAATGCTCAAAGAGTTGTTGATATTTTGACTTTGCCTAAAAATGGCATAGGTTTTACCGTGTTTTGTGATTCTTTTAGTGTTGGTTTAGGTGCGGTGTTGATGCAAGAGGGTACAGTGATTGCTTATACCTCTGTTAGTTGAGGCCTCATGAGAGAAATTACCTACCCATTATTTGGAGTTGGTAGTTGTGGTGTTTGTATTGAAGTTGTAGTGCCATGAGCTGAGGTGGTTTTATGTATCTTAGTGTTGTTATCCTAGCTTATTAAGCCTTGTTTGAGGGAAATTCGTGTGCTTAATGAGTAAATATTGATATAAATAAGAATCTAAGTGCATAAGTATGTGATTACAATGTTTAAGGTGTATTTCAAATGAGTTTGTACTTAATTTCATCATTTAGAGTTCTATGAGAAAACTAGTGTTACTAGCTTGAGCTACGTGTTGTTCTAGTTGATCGCGATGGATTCTAATGTGTTTAATGAATTACTAATGGTATGATTGTGTAATTATGTATGGAACAACTTTTTTGTAGTGTTTAAAGTGCAATTGAATCAAACCACGAGTCAAGAGTAAATGAAAGATGAAAAGGGGCAAAACTAGTATTCTTAGCTTAAGTTTCTAGTTCGTCTTCTCGGATGTAGTGTTATTTTGAGCTCTAATTTGCTGTGTTTAATTCTATAGGATGCTTGGTGAGTTGATTATGATGATATATAAAGGATATACAAGCTTCAAATCAAGTGGAAACAACACAAAAAGGCATAGAATGGAGCAACGAAAGCATAAGACACAACTTGACGAGAATAGGACACCTGGGATATCAAGACAGCGTCGCGAAGCTAGATGCTGAAAAACATCCCCTCGTCATAGTGAGAGGTAATTATCAAGTGGCACAATCTAGTAGCTCACTATGATAAGTTCGCGTCATGGATCTAGATGTGGAAAACTAGCCCCGCATCGTGGTGAGGTGCAAACTTTGGGAAATCGATTCCCATTATAAGATAAACACATTAAATCAATTGAAAAAACCTTGGACGGCTTTGATACTTGGAGTGGTTCTGGAAAACACTCCAATTAGGGTTTTTCTTTTTTTACTCTAGCTTTTTAATGGTTTTTATCTTGTATTCAATTATCTTGATTACGACTATGTCCATGAGTGGCTAAACGCCCCCTTTCTGGGGTTAAGGCCAAGAACATGTTTACTTTAGCTGTGAATTGAGTTTGTTTGGATTGCTTATCATATTTGGTTGTTTGTTTATCCTTTTTTTTCACTATTTTAAGGATTCATGACCCTTAGAATACATATATTGTCGACCTTGTGAACTCGAGAGGGGGAATAGGAAGATAGAATGTGTGGATAAATGGAGTAAGGTTCTTATTCTTTTATAAAATATGGAATTTGAATTAGCATCTAGTATAAGGATATACCTAGAAGCCTTGCTTGATTCACATGTAGGATAATATATTAATGTATCAAAATGGATTATTGTATCCCCACTCAATGATGTAGTTGTAATGTACAGTTAGGTAGAAGGTTAGAGGTCGGAAGACCATGATCATACAATAAACCCTATGAATCAACAATCAAGATAAGTAATCAAACGAATAAATTTTAATAGCATAGTATGATTTTTCATAGTGCCTTAACCCTGGATTTTCATCCATTGCTTGTCCAAAGTCTTGTTCAACATTATTTTAGTTTACTTTTAGTTTACAAACTTTCAAAACTCTTTTGGTTACGTTTGCTTTGTGAATCTCAATAGTTAAACTAGAATTTGACATTTGTTAACACAAGTATCTGAGGGATCGATATTTGACTTTATTTTAAGGCCACCATATTACTTGGTGAGACCACGTACAGTTGTGTGTGCTCTTGGATGTAACAAGTTGTTGGTGCCGTTGCCGGGGACTTTTAAATTGGCAACTATTTTTGTTTTATTTTCAAATTTTAGATTTCTTTGGTTCTTTACTATTGGTCTTGGGATTGATTTTGCAGGAAATAGGTGTACCAGCTAGTAAGATAGCAAGGGATGGGGAAATGGTTTAACCAGGCCCCAAACCTGAGCAGCACTTCCATCAATGAAGGAGAGAAGCAATCCTACTCCCAAGCATCCCACAATTTCAAGAGGAACAAGACAATCCTTATCTAATGGCTGAAGATCAACTAGCCCACAAGATAGTTCATGAAGTGGCTATTCCACTTCCTACAAATTGACCTCCCATTTTCAAAAATAGGCTGCTGGAGGAAACTTTGAGCTAAAATAGAACATGGTGAAGCTTTTGATCAGCTGTGGATAATTTGTGAGACTTTAATATAAAGATCCTTAAGTCCATCTGTGAAACTTTTTGGAAATCACTGACACATTTATCCCTATGGGTGTGTCAACTGACTATGTTAAGATAACACTTTTCCTCTCTCCCCTATTGGGAGAAGCAAAGAAGTGGTTGCATGTTGATCCGGTAAGTTTAATCATAACCTGGGATAAATTATCCTAGAAATTTCTCATCCGATTCTTTCCATCTGGCAAGATTACAAAATTGCGCTGTAAGATTGTGAGCTTCAAATAGAGGGCAATTGAGAACTTATATCATGTTTGGGAGAGATTCAAAGCTCTTCTTCGGACTGTTCACATCATCAGCAGTCCAATGAGGTATTATCTCACACTTTTGTTGAATCACTTAACCATAACACAAAAATTATGCTAAATTCAGCTACAGGTAGTCAAGCATTGGAATTAACATATGATGAACTATATACTTTATTGAACCGGATTGTGCAAGGAAATCCTGAATGGAATTCTAACTCAAGAAATGCCACAAGGAATATTGCAAGAGTATTGGAAGTAGATAAGTTTACTGCTAATCCACTCAGATTGCTGCATTACAAAATTAGTTAACAACTCAATTCAGTAATATGAAGTTAGGGGTTATAGAACCTGAAACAACAGTGAACGCGATTCAGTAGACAAGTACTTGGTGCGTGGTTTGTAGCAATAGTGGTCATTCCACAGATATGTGCGCTGTCAATCCTAAGTTAGCAATGGAATGCCCAACATCAGCAGCTTCAGTAACCACAGGCTCAAGCAAATCAAGCTACTAGCAATATGGAAGAGATATTGAAACAAATCTTAGCTGCTCAAGCTCAATTAGCAGCAGATATAAAAAGCCAAAAAGTGGCTACAAGGAGCTTGGAGTTACAGATAGGTCAGATAAAAGCAGCACAGAATACCAGGCCTCAAGGTGGTTTGCCAAGTGGTACTAAAAATCCTAAACAAGTTATGGTAATCACTTTAAAGAGTGCAGCACAGAATACCAGGCCTCAAGGTGGTTTGCCAAGTGGTACTAAAAATCCGAAACAAGTTATGGTAATCACTTTAAAGAGAGAACTTCATATTAACCTTTCTCTTTTAAATATTTTATAGAGAACCAAGTATACTCAATACTTGAAGGATGTGGTCACTAACAAAGTTAAGTTGTAGGATATTGAGACCGTAGCACTCACTGAGGAGTGTAGTTTTATGGTGACACAAATAATGCCTAAAAAGCTTAAAGTCCCTGGAAAGTTCACCCTCCCTATTCAAATTAGGAATACTGAGGAGGTCCACATACTTAGTGACTACGGGAAAGCATAAATTTGATGCCCCTTTATTTGTTTGACACTTTGGGCTTGGGGAAGCCGAGACCAAGCTCTGTGTTACTGCAATTGGAAAATGGGACATAGCCCATCCTGAAGGAGTCATAGAGAATGTTCTCATCAAGGATGGTAAGTTTATTATTCCTACTAACTTTGTTGTTTTAGATTTTCAAGCAAATGAAAAAGTACCAGTCATCTTGGTACGTCCATTCTTGGCATCGGGAGGAGCTTTGATAGATATGAGAGAGAGCACACTCACAATGAGTTTGGATGATAAAAGGCAGTATTCAAAGTGTATAAACCGCTTATAATACTATCCCACTACAAAGATTTGTGCATAATTATAGTGATTGAAGGGGATAAGTATAGGGTGGTGGAGTTTATTCCACAAAATACCTCTTTAGACTTCCTCATTAAGCAGCCCAAGCCACAAATACCGCAGCCCTGCATGCTGGAGATTGATAAGCCTAAAAAGGCTAAAGTTGAGAAAGTTGTTGACCTTGAGAGTTCACACTCAAGAGGTTAGAAATGAATAAGAAGATGGTGTCCGAGTATGAGGAAGAGAATAAAGGAAAATGGATGAATTGAGGTGGGTCGTGCCGCGATACTAAATCAGGCGCTGCTTAGAAGGCAACCCAAGTTAAGTTAAGGTAGGTTTTATTTTTAGAATTTCTTAGTTTTTACTTCACTAGTTTTTATTTTTGTTGAGTCACAAGTTGATGGGAAGTTTGATTACCGAAAAAACTAAGCTAAAGAGTATGGCGAAGACTGAGTGTGAGGTCCCTCGAACCCCCTTGATATAAGAAGATTCTACTAGCTAGGCCTATAGGCCTCAGAGAGTATTTCTATCTCTACTTTAGGGTATACTTTGGGTACAAAGTAGATTTTTAAGTGTGGGGTGGGGAAATTACATTTTTAAGGTAATAATTTTTTGTTAAGAATAAATGTGGTATTTCTTGTTGGTGCTATATTAGGCAATATGATGCAAGTGTTTTGGTTGTAAAGAGAATGTTGATTGGGTGAATTGCTACGTTTTAGACTTTTAGGCTCATGTTAATGACTCTTGTACTTGTTGGCTTAATTTGAATTCATACTATTATTATTTATTTGGTTAAGAGTGTATGGTGATCTTACTTGAGTTGAGCATATGCCATGTGTGATGTGAGATTGTAGTATATTCCTTGTTGCATGTGATGTCTAGAACATGCCTAGTGTGTGTGCAAAGAAAAATAATGATTGTGGGTTTAGGAGATGATATAGGCATTTCTTCACCTGCCATGTTTTATACCTTCTTTTTACCGACCCTTGTGCATAATCCTAGTTAGCCCCATTAAGCCTTTAGCTTTTTCTTTAGTAGCCTCATATGTAGCCTAATCCCCTTCTTTGATTGACATTAATTTGATCCAAACTCCTAAGCACTTTGTGTAAACTTAATTAAGTTAAGGAGTGTGGAAACAGATAAAAGGATAAAATGTGAAAGTGAATCCCAAAGTAGTGGCTATTGGTGTATAAATTTGATGTGTTGTAGTTGGGAGTGAAAAAGAAAATGTGTGCTCAAAATTAAATCATGAATTAATAAAAAATACTCCCACTATATTGTATGTGAAGAACTTAATGAGATGGGGTAAAATAGAAGATGTGTAAAGGTAGTAGAGGTAAAAGTTGGTTGTTAGAGATTGATCTTAATTGTATAATGTGATGTATTAAAGTGCTTAGGGAAGATAGTTACTATTATTGGCCAAAATAGTTTCTACCCATTCCTTTGCCTACATTACAACCTTTAAAGACATATTTGATCTTAAGCCTTAACATTCTAATATTAGTGGAACACTACACTAAGGGCAAGCCTATGGTTGAATATGTATAACTTATGAATTCCTTGTGAGAGTAAGCTTAATTTGATTCTGGCACCCAATTGGTTAAAAGTAGCATTTATGTGAGTAATTATGGGTAACTATCATGTTTGATGAATTTTGGGTAAATTATATGATGTCTTTAAATGAATAATGTGCATGATTTTGCTAACTTGGTGAGTCAATTATTGAGGCTAGGATGTTTTGAAGTAATGTTCTTGAACTTTCAATTGTGTACATAACATGCTTAGTGTAGAAACTTGCATTCTGTATAGTCATTGTAGTGCTAGCTTGAGTGTCTTGAATGTATTAGAAGTGTTGAGTCACCTCAGCTTATGATGCTTACAATGAAGAGTTTTTTGAGGACGAACAAGGCTTTAAGTGCGGGGTGGTGATCTTAGGTGATTTTATGCATCTTAGTGTTGTTATCCTAGCTTATTTAGCCTTGTTTGAGGGAAATTCGTATTCTTAGTGAGTTAATAATGATATAAATAAGCATCTAAGTGAATAAGTATGTGATTATAATTTTTAAGGTGTATTTCAAACAAGTTTGTACTTAATTTCATCATTTAGAGTTCATATGAGAAACTAATGTTACTAGCTTAATATACGTGTTGTTCTAGTCTATCGAGATGGATTCTAATGTGTTTAATGAGTTTCTAATGATATAATTGCGTAATTATATGTGCAACAAATTGCTTATAGTGTTTAAAGTTCAATTGAATCAAACCAAGAGTCAAGACTAAGTGAAAGATCAGAAGGGACAAAACTAGTATTCTTAGCTTAAGTTTCTAGTTCGTCGTCTTGGATGTTGTGTTGTTTTGAGCTCTAATTTTTTTGTGTTTAAGGATATATGATTCTTGGTTATTTGCTTATGATTATATATTAAGGATATAAAAGCTTCAAATCAAGTGTAAACAACACAAAAAGGCTTGGAATAGAGCAACGAAAGCATAAGACACAACTTGACAAGAATAGGACACCTGGGCTATCAAGACAACATCGCAGAGCTAGATGCGGAAAACTAGCCCTGTATCTTAGTGAGGGGTAATTCTTGAGTGTCACAATCCATTGTCTCACCACGATAAGGACGCATCACGGAGCTAGACGCTGAAAACTAGCCCCGCATTGCAGTGAGGTGCAAAATTTGGGAAATCAATTCCTACTATAAAAGAAACACTTTAAAACAATTGAAAACACCTTGGAAAACTTTGAAACTTGGAAAGGGGATAGAAAACACTTAAATTAAGGTTTTTCTTATTTTACTTTAGCTTTTTAATGGATTTTATCTTGTATTCAATTATCTTGATTACGACTATGTCCATGAGTGGCTAAATGCCCCCATTCCGGGTTTAAGGCCAAGAACATGTTTACTTTCACTTTGAATTGAGTTTTTTTGGATTTATTATCATATTTGGTTGTTTTTTATCATTGTTTTCACTATTTTAAGGATTCTCGACCCTTAGAATACATATATTGTCAACTTTGTGAACTCGGGAGGGGAAATAGGAAGATAGAACATAGGGATGAAAGGAGTAAGGTTCTTATTCTTTTATAAAATAAGGAACTTGAATTAGCATGTAGGATATGGATATATCTAGAAGCCTTGCTTGGTTCACATGTAGGATGATATCTTAATGTATCTAAATAGATTAATGCATCCCCACTCAATGATGTAGTTGTAATATCAAGTTAGGTAGAAGGTTAGAGGTCAGGAGACCATGATTAAACGATAAACCCTACGAATCAATAGCCAAGATAAGTAATCTAACGAACTAATTTCAATAGCATAGTATGATTGTTCACAGTGCCTTAACCCTGGGTTTTCATCCATTGCTTGTCTAAATCTTTACTTTTCCACATTATTTTAGTTTACAAACTTTCAGAACTCTTTTGGTTACGTTTGTACTTGTGAATCTTAATAGTTAAACTAGAATTTGATAATTGTTAACACAATTCTTTGAGGAATCGATATTCAACTTTATTTTAAGACCAATATATTACTTAGTGAGACCACGTACACTTGCGTATGTGCTTGGGCGCAACATGCTATTACTTGTACAGAGTTATTTATAAGATTTTTTCGGATCATCATAGCCTTCAGTACTTCTTTAATCAATCAATAGGATTTTAATATGATACGTTGGCATTAGATTGAGCTGCTTAAGGATTATGATATTACTATTCTTTTATCATCCGAGCAAGGCTAATGTGGTTGCTGATGCCTTGAGCTAAAAGTCGACTAGTATGGAAAGTTTAGCTCATCTCTTGATCCAGGAATGAACTGTGGTTTTAGAGGTTAAATCTTTAGCTAACTAGATGGTTGGGCTTGATATTTCGAAACTTGAACATATTTTTTCCTTTGTTGACTCTGGATCTTCTTTGATGGAGAATATCTGAGCTCACCTGTTTGATGATAAAGTTTTGAGGGTGATTTAAGATAAGGTGTTGAGTGGCGAGGCTAAGGAAACATCTCTTTATTTTGATGGGGTTTTGAGGATTGGAGGTCAAGTTTATGTGCTGGGAGCAGGTGGATCAGTGAGATTAATTTTGAAGAAAGGGAATTGTTATAGATATTCTATTATCTAGGGGTGACCAAGATGTATCATGATTTGAAGCATCATTACTAGTGGGGTGGTATGAAGAAGGATGTGGTGCCCCGTACTTATCATTGTTCTAACAATATTTGGGTCATTATGGATTGATTGACCAAATCAACCTATTTTGTACCTATTCAGATTTTCTTCAATGCCAAGAGGTTAGCTCCTATCGGTGTTCGTGAGATAGTTCATCTTCATTAGGTACCTATGCTCAATATTTAAGAGAAGTTTATTGTTCATTTCTAGTTTCTGGCAGAAGTTGTAAGAGGAGATAGATACTCAGGTTGACCTTAGAACAACTTTCCACCCTCATACCGATGGTTAGTCAGAGCAGATTATTCAAATTTTGGAGAATATTCTCCACGCTTGTGTTATGGACTTTAGAAGTCAGTGGAAGCAACATTTGGCCTTAGTGGATTTTTCTTATAATAATAGCTACCATTCGAGTATTGAGATAGCATCTTTTGAGGCATTGTATGGCAGGCATTTTAGATCTCCTATTAGCTGGTTTGAGACTTCAAAGGTTAGACCCCTGGCACCGACTTGCTTTATGAGTCTTTGAACAAATTTTAAGCGATTCTGGATAGGCTTCAGGTATCTAGAATACGCAAAAGAGTTATACGAACCACAAGTTTTGTGCCTTGATGTTTGGGATTGGTAATTGAGTCTTTTTTCGTATGTCACCCATGAAGAGCATGATGATTTTTAGGAAGAAATGCAAGCTTAGCCCTAGGTATATCGGGCTATTAGATATTCATCGAATGGTCAGGGAGATTCCTTATGAGTTTCCCTTAACCCCAGACTTTTCAGCCGTTCATTTAATTTTTTTTATGTATCGATGCTTCTGTACTATATTTTGAATGAGTCTCATGTGATTTATTAGGACATGATTTAGTTAGATGAGAGATTGATCTTTATAGAAGAGCCAATGTCCATCTTAGCCATATATGTGAGATAATTGTATTTCAAAGATGTTCTTGTAGTTAAGGTTTAATGGAGATACTATCCTATTGAGGAGGCTACAGGAGAGGATGAGTAAGGCATGCATAGTAGTTATCGTCAACTCTTTACTGATTAAGGTATTTTCTTGCCTTTTAATTTGAGAACGAACTAGAGTCTTAGTGTTGGATGAGGTAATGATCTAATTTATCAAATATTTCTTTTGATGTGATTTGACCATTTTTCCATTTCTAGTAGTTTCTATATGTTGATTTTAGGATGTGGGCATGGTTGGCATAATTCCTAGGGGATGGTTGGCACAATTCCCCATATGATTGAGAATGTTTTGAGAGAGTTTATTATTCTGAGTTCTAGATGGCAATTTGAACATCTCCATTATGCCTGAAATATCAAATTTGGGTTAGTGGTGAGGTTCGTCGAATTTGGAACCATTATTTTCATTTTGACCTTTCGTTTGAAACTTTGACTAAAAGGGGTTCGGGGGTTAATTTATTGAAAATAATCATTTTTCAAAAATTTAACATCGCCATTGAGTCCAAAATGTCAAAAATAGACTGGTAGCATAAGTAGTTTATTTCTTTGAGGTCTCGAACGAATCCTGAGGATCCATTTATAGACTTTATAACTTGTAAATTTAGCTGATGCACACCTGAAATCTGGTATATGGAACTTTTTTTGCAAGCACGGTCTCTTGACCACGAATATAGAGAAGGAAATTTTCTATTAATATATAGATGCTACATTTGAATGTTGTAATTGATTTTGAGGTTGTTCAAAAGGGTAAGGCTCTATTTTGAAGGACTTTAGGCTTGAATTTTATCATATCGAGGTACGTTATGACTAAGCTTTCTTCAAACTGGCTTAGGTAGTTAATGAATAAGTAAAGCATGCTATGGATTGAAAAAAATAATTGTGGGATGTAATTTTTTTGAGTTATTATATATTTTATGATGCCCCTGTAGGGACTTATTTTCTGTTGTTGTTGGCTTATGCTATTATACACTGTGTGTTATCCGTGTGGGGGCTTTATTTGACATCGTTGACTTTATTTGTGCATTTGGTTGCCTTATTTCGTAACGTGATACCCGTGCGGGGTCTTGTATAGATATTACAAGCCTTATTGAGCACTGTTTACCCGTACCATAATAGAAATACCCGAGTTATGTATTTAAATGATATTAATGATGTCTTATATACATGTTTATTTCAATGGTGCTCAACTAGGACTGATATCATGAATTATTGACATAT
The DNA here is from genome assembly GCF_002878395.1 of Capsicum annuum. Taxonomy (NCBI): domain Eukaryota; kingdom Viridiplantae; phylum Streptophyta; class Magnoliopsida; order Solanales; family Solanaceae; genus Capsicum; species Capsicum annuum. The sequence continues at coordinate 48,967,813 of NC_061116.1, forward strand.
TGAGTTAATTTCTGAGCTCACTTATATACAAATTGAACGAAATAAAAGTAATTTCGAGAAGAGATGTTAGGGTTATAAATTTAATTTTCTTTATTCACGTCATGTCCTATACATATATAAGAGAGTTACTCTTTCCATTCTATTTTAGTTTATCATTTTACTATAAATATATGTCCAAATTAGGTTTTCACTTACTTAATCAAGATATAATTAATTAAATTTTTCTTATTTTACCCCTACAATTAATATTCTTTGGAAGCCTAAACAAATTAATGTGTGCATGTTATCCATAAATGATCCTAATATGCATGCATATGAATGAACGGTAAATTAGTAAATTAACTATCTTATTTATAATTTTTTAATACCGCGTCAAATGAAAAGTGTCCATCTAAAATGGTATGGATGGAGTAAAATGATGCAAAATCAATAAATATTGACCTAGTTACATTGCTAATAAAATTGATGAATATACAAAGCGCAAACCACAAAAATTGTAGGAGACCTAGACCATAATTACATGGTGTAACATATGTTTCAGAAAATACATTATCTGCTTATATCTCAACTACATCGATTGAGATAGTGTATCTATGTATATTTATATACACGTTATATACAAGAAAAAAATATGTATATAAAGATACACAAATATTTATTATGTTAAGCGTTGTTAAAATGTGTATCTTCGAATTCTCGTGTATCTGAAGATAAGCATTGTTTTGTAATTTTTTAAAATTAGGTGTGATTAAGTAAATTAAGAATTGATACTTATCTAATTCTATAATTTTTCCATATATTCATTTCTATATGTGAGATGGAGGGAAACTATGGTTTGGAGCGATTCCAAGTTGGCTGCTTTTTCCTCGGCTTGTCGATATAGCGCATCTTACGTGGCGCTTCATCAAGTAGAGGCTTGTGATAATACTCTTGTGGAACTAAGCTCTCTTAAGATTGTGCGAAAATGTTCTTTACTGAGAAGATTGACATGACTATTTCTACAAGTAAAAGAATGTATGAAGTTATTGACTTTTTGAAGTCAATAAAACATCATATAATAAATCGATGGATTAGATGGAAAGAGCAACTAGATTAGTAATAGAAAGGGTGACTATAATTGACAGATCTCTTTTACCCAAGGGTCTAACAGACACAAATGGCTAAGGTTGACAAGGCCTAATTTTGTCGATTCCTATGGACCAACACATTCTTGATGCCCATCATTTTTCAGGGAGAACTGCCATAGGAAATATTACGTAACGTAGAAAATATCTATGCATAATTATATGGTATAGCCAATGTTTAAAATAGTTATCATTTAATTTACAGCTAAGGTTTAGGTTAAATAGCTAATATACATATATTTTGTATTTATATATTTAAGCAAATGTTGCGGCCCAAATACAATCTACTTTTTTTGTATTTGTATATTTAAGAAAATTTTGAGGCTTATATATATTTGTAGTTGTACATAAAGCAAACTGTGGGGCTCATATACAAATCTTCAATTTATATTGACATATTTAAGCGAATTTCGAGGCTCATATATTTTTTCAACCATTTGTATATTTTAAGTGAATATCACGACTCATATATGTTTCAAGCCTAAAGTAGCTACTAAATTATAACTAAATTTTGTAATTACACAAACATTAGGTGTGAAGTCTTATTTATTAGCTAAGTATTAGCTATTTCTGAAATTTTGCCAACTACATAATGACATAAAAAATAAAATCTTTACATATGGTTTAGCCATTTTGTTAAAGGGATAACTACACAAAATGTCTGTGAGAATTAAATAATTATGTATATGTTGCAATTCTTTTTGTATCAATATGATGAACGATTACATCATAAAATATTGGTAAAAGTTCATGTATTTTACTCTCAAAAAAAATGTGACAAGTAAAAAAATAACAAAAAAAGTATGGTAAAAAATAAAGGTTATCTAAAAAAAATCACCAAAAGTCAAGTTGTTATACAAAAATTTATCATTATTCATTTTTATGGATAATTTTACTTAAAACTCTTGGTTTGCTATCATTTAAATGTTTTGAAACTTAGGTATGTTGGATATTTCAATATAGGTGAAAATACTTAAAATTTGACTAAGTTTAAAATAAAATGGATGGAAATCACCGATCCTAGCCTGAATCTTCAGAGTTTGCAGTGCGGGTCCCAAAGCACTGAGGGCTCGACTTTCACCCCATTTGATGTTTTACATGACTTTGCTAACATGTGCGATGCACGTGTAGTTGCACCTGTTTGTACACTAATATTAATACATATATTTCACATAAAAATATTCATTAAGGTCTTAATATTTCATTGTATTGAAACCTGATCAAAATGATAAAGTAATAGCATAACATGAGGAAATATCTTTCCACAAATTTGACATGCTACTATATTAGTATAAACCACCATTTCATTTTTGCTTAAGTGACCTAATTTTCATACAGAGATACTCTTAATCCTTATTACTTGCTTGAACTAACGAAAAATTATAATTGTGTGGAAAGGCTAACATTTACAGATGGATTTATATCCGTAAAGGAAGGAAAAACGTATGTAAATAATTAATATTAGTAGATTATCGCAATCTTGTAATTCCTAGATAAGCTCAATTACAAGATGAAATGGACTAAAACTTGTCATTATCCAATTTTATGACTCTTTGTAATTATTGGAGTAGGAGTTTTAGGACATACGATAAAATCATAAACTATTAACATCGTGTTAAATGTTAAAGTGGAAAATAAAAATAAATGTTGATTTATCAATTTGAATAGTAAATTAAGACACTATTCTGATTCACTTTATTAAAGATTAATATTTACCAGCCAGATGTTTATAAATTGACTAACCTAGACTAAGAAAGTTCTCCTCTCATTTCAAGCAAATTCTAGCCCTTGCAGCAGTGTTTTTACATACCCTTTTGCCATTTATTTACCTAGTTTAAATATCGTATTGAGAATTATCTTTCTTGATACTCTTAGTTTATGATCATTTACATTTTTTAAGACTTACATAAGGTGTTTTTTTCCATAATAGGTGAAAACACTTAGAATTTAACTAAGTTTGAAATAAAATGGGAGGAGCTCATCGCTCCAAGCACAAATCTCCAGATGTCGCAATGCGAGTCCCAAGGAAAATGGGCTTCATTTTCACCTCCTTTGATATTTTACATGACTTGGCAAACACGTGCATTGCACGTGTAGTTGCATGTGTTTGAACAATAGTACTATAAGAACCCTCTAGGTCTATTTTGTATCATCCCACAATAGCTATAGATCATTTATGACTTGTTGGGATCGTCTATTTTGTTTTTTGGCTAGTTTCTTTTGGTTTTAAGACCATTTTCCTATATTGGAGCTTTTGAAAGAGAGAACTAGTCTTGGACCCTAGAAAACAACCTCAAATGAAAATTTTGACAATATCATTAACTCCGGAAAGTGTATCTGTCATTTGCGTTAATGGGTAGTATGCCGCATTTGTGAAGGGCCAAGCCTTTTACATTCACATTCCCGAGCCATCCTATTGCATTCATGATGAAGGGTTAGTATAACCCAGTCCGTTTCCTTCTTCACAATTACGACCCTTTGCTCGCATTTGTAAAGTGAATTTTTGTAGTTTCTAACGTTCTTGACCATAGGGTACTACATTCGTGATCGGTAACCCCCTGGTAGTACATTTTCCTCTCTTCCGTAATTTTTAAATTATTTTCCCGCCTATTATTGTCATTATTAGACATAGGAGCTCAAGGAGGTTTGGGAATCGATCAATTGTAGTTGGGGATGAGTAGAGGACGTTGAAATGGTTATTTTCCATTATTTTTTTTGTAAATTTTGGGCCTAAATACTTTTTTTAATTCTTGTTTTCCCTCTTATTTTAATGATCTCTTAGGTATAATTTGAGCCGCTTTGTGTTCCACTGTTCTCAAATTTCAAGCACACAATCCTTGTCCTTTGAAGGGCCTCGTGGTAGAACCAACTTTGAAATTTTATTTGTGGGCCTATGAGCCTATTTTTAACCTCATTTTAGGTTTGAAGTTTTATATTACAATATGGGTCTTATTTTATTGGTATTTATATGAAGAATATGATTTTTATAGTTTGATGTCATTTAACGATCATAGAGTGAATATGAGCATTTTATGGATGATTCAAGACTGCAGTTTCGTAATAAAGTTAGCTTTAGTCTAGTATTCTCTATGAGATTGTGTATTGTATATATCACATTACAGACTTGTTTAGATATATATTGACATGAGGGATCCTTTGGTTAATACATACCTTATTACTTATTTAATTGGATGATTGTAATACCCCAAATTTTTAACCTCTAGACCCCTTAAAATATAGGCCACTAAGTTAGCTTTCTAAGGCTTCAAGACTCATTTCAATTTGATGTCGTGGTAAAAAGTAGTGTAAGATTTTTCTAAGGGCCCAACAGACTAATGCAATAATCACTCAGTCGTGAGAGTCATTGCCATACGTGGCGAGTCGTCATGAGTAAATCGTTGCCATTCCAGTGAAAGCCCTATGTTTTGTTCGAGTGCCTAAGACTCCTCTCTCAAACCCATAATCAGTGGCTACGAGTCGTTAAGAGAGACCCATAGTCACAACAGTATCTAACCACAAATCCCTTCTATTAGTTACGAGTCCAGCACATAGCTAATAATCAGACCTTACGAGTTATTGTGTGGACCCATAGCCTAACCAGTAAAGGATCCAAGATTCAAGCCTTAGACTACGACTTTACCAAACAACTTGTATCAGTCGTAATAAGTTGTTAGGCGTCAAGTTGTAGTCATAACAAAATGTATCCATAATCCCAAGATCCCATGTTATGATTTAGAATACAACTCGTAAACAGTCGTAACGAGATGTGAGGTGAGTCATAACGACTGGGAATGTGTTTTTCTGCACGTTTTTTCAAGGACTTTTATTTCATTGCCCACTTCCTTAAAAGTCAACTCCACATCATTTTTGCATCACAAAGGGTGGTATAAAAGACCCCAACGCCCTAAATCATAACATAATTATCATATTTACCCAAAGAGAAATTAAAGAGACAATTTCTTTCTCCCTCAAGAGAAAATAAGGGTTCTTCAAGCACGTCCAATTCTTAAGAAGATCTCGTCAAGGCTTCTACCTCAGGTATATGGGATATTCATCAATGGTCTCTTTTCATTTATTAAGTCCCAAAGTTCTCCATATTTGTAAGTTTGATTCCCTTTTGTCTAGGGTTCCATGAGAAGTATGAATTCATAACTTATTTAGTTAAACTCTCAAGTTCTTCTATGTAAACATATTCCCTCATGATAATTGTGCTTCTATATGTTTGATAACGCAAATATGTACATCATAACTAGTTATTAAAATATTGGGTGTTAATCATGATTTTTTCCTATACCATGGATTGTTCAATATTTGTCAAGATCAGTCTGCATTAGATAGTTCTGGTGGGTTATGAACACCCGATACCTAGATATTTTATACATATATATGTCAGATGTTAAGTTACAAGTTATTCTGAACACACTTATATCATTAAATTCAGAATACTATCAAGTTGAGCATATGGCAGCATCAGTCATGTGAAGTCTTTCATCAGTATTAGTGTGAGTTTAGTTGGGAGTAGACTTAGCACTGAGCAAACCTAGGTATGAAGGCTTACCCACCGGTAGAGGACTAAGACCTTTAGTAGAAATCCCTAATTTTAGAACTATGTAGCTAGCGTAGTTTATGAAAGGTCACCCGCCAGTTGGGGAATGACACTCTTTTAAGGGTCACTCACTAGTAGAGGATTGACACCCTAGTACTTTAAGACATCATGTTAGTAGATCCACACAGCCAGTGCTAGTACCCATGGCAAAGTACTGATACCCTTCTAATTAGGGTTACATGTTGGACCCCGATATGCTCAGATTAGGGAATATCTGTTATATAATAGCTCCCATGATTTTAGTTCAGTATTCAGATCATATCAGTTTAGGTTTTCTTGACTAGGTATCCATATATTAGTTATTTCATAACTCAAATCATATGAGTACATGTTTATACTTGGTCTTGTATTTGATATTTATGTTCATGCATTCGAGTTATGTATATATGCATATCCGGTAGTCTTTATCTCACTTACTAGTATATTTAAAGAACTAACCGCATATTCTTTTTTGTGCGAAGATTTCTTATAACATAGGTTCAGATGCTCAGCTCCCCGATTATACTTAGACAACTTGTGTGCCATTCAACTGCAGCATTGGAGAGTCCTCATTAAACGAGGACTAATTATATTTTTATCATGCTTTCCAGTATTTTATTTCATGATTAATTCAGTATCCAGAATTAGTTGGGGACCCATCCCAACAACTCATCATCGTTAAAGGCTTTCAGACAATCAGATAGTTAGTTATGTTTTCAGTGATGTGTTTCACATTCCTTTATTTTTTACTTAACTATTTAAACGGTTAATTAAATGACATTCACAAGTATTTTGTAACCTTATTTTTAATATATATATCTTGTTCCAGATCATGGGTATTCTTGGGGTCAATTGTACCCTTATGCACCATGTTACGACCTAGGGGTACTCTCGGGTCGTGACAAACTTGGTATCAGAGCACAAGGTTTAAAGAGTCCTAGGATGTCGGAAAGTTCCATTAAATAGAGTCTTTTTCATGGATGTGAAGCATGCCACACTTATGGGCAAGAGGTTATGCGATGTTTTAGAAAAGTTTCCCTTTTTTTAAGATTTATGTAGTACAATAAGGCATGAGCTCCATTAAACTTATCCTTTTAACTCATTCTCTACCATTTAAAAAAACGCCTCCCAGAAGGGCTAATAAAAGGAGAAATAGGAACCACCCTACACAACCTTTTTAGGAAGACTCTCTGAATAAGCAGGTCTCACATGTCGAATTCAGGGCCACTTTCACAGTTTTGGCCCAATCTACGGCTACCCATAATAACCAGAAGGTCATTACCCTAGCCAACCTTGTACCAAATAAAACAATTTCCAGAATTTAGGAATTCACTCGGATAAATCTTTCAACATTCTCTGGATCCAAGTATGAGGATGATCCACAAGAGCTTTTAGAGTGTGATCATAAGGTGAAAGATATCATGGGTGTTACTCAAAGTGAGAGCACTGACTTAGCTTCTTACTAACTGTAAGGATTAGCTCATACTTTGGTGAAGTAGTAGAAAGAGGATAAAGGCACTGATACAGGTCCTGTAGAATAGGATGAGTTTGCTACTGCTTTCTTAGACAGTTTCTTCCCACTCAAGTTGAGGAAGGCCATAGTCTAGGAGTTCATTAATTTGAAGCCAGGTAGCATGAGTGTGAAGGACTATTCACTCATGTTTACATAGTTAGCATGGTATGCTCTGACCATAGTGACTGATTCTATGGCCAAGATGAGCAAGTTTGTATTTGGTGTTTATGAGGATATAGTCAAAGTGTGTAGAATAACTATGCTGATTAAGGAGATGGTTCATGCTTAAAAAATTAAGGAAGAGAATCTCAAAGAAAAGGAAAGGGAGAATAAGTAGGCCAAAATTGTTAGTTTTAACTTCTCTAAGCAAAGATATGATGGTGAAAATCGTTCTCAGTTTTACTAGAACTCTTTATCCCAACCCCATCTTCTGGCAGTGCTCCAGTGAGCAAGTTAGGATAGGGCCATCAGGATAGAAGACGAGGCTCTAAGTCCCAAAGTAGTGTTTAGTAGCTGCACCAACCCTATTTATAGGAGATATGGTGAAAATCACAAAGGTGAGTGTATGGTCGATCGCAACACGTGTTTTTGGGGTGGAAAGTTAGGCCATAGGATTAGGAAGTGTCCTGTGGCTGCCCTCTGTAAGGATTTTCATCAACAAGGTTTGACTAATTCCCCTTCAGCTCCATTAGGTCACCCAACTCAACAAGGCGCCACTTTTAGTGCCACCAGTGGGAAGTGTCATAATCGGCTCTATGCCTTGTAGACGCAAAAGGATCAAAAAAGTTCTCCGATAGTGGTAATAAGTACATTACAAATCTTCTACCTTCATGTTTAGGCTTTATTAGATCTTGAATCCACATTATCCTTCGTGACTCCCTATATAGCAGTAGACTTTGTTATCAACCCAGAAATTCCTACAGGGCCTTCTCATTATCTACTCCAGTCAGCAATTTTATTATAGCCAGATGGGTATACAGAAATTGCCTGGTCATAGTATCTTAGAAAGATACTTCAGTTGATCTCAAAGAGTTAGAGATGACTAATTTTGATGTCATTCTTGGCATGGATTGGCTCCACTCTTGTTATGCCTCAGTTGATTGTAAAAATATAGTCATCCAGTTTTAGTTTTCTAATAATCCAGTCATGGAATGGATGGGTAGTACCTCAGTGCCTATAGGTTGATTTGTCTCTTACCTTAAGGCAAGAAAGATGATCCCCACAGGTTGTATCTATCATCTTTTTTGAGTCAGGGACCAAATTTTAAAGCTTCATGTCTTGAGTTAGTTCCTATTGTGTATGAGTTTCAAGAAGTGTTCCCTGAATATCATTTCTGGTGATTGTATTCCAGTTTATCCCCAAAATACCAAAGTAGTAAGAAACTTGCCCAGATCCATCTCTCCAATGGATAGTAGGAGTTTCTTGGGTTTCAATTACCTCTTTTATGTACAGAATGAATTAGAAGAAACTCAAGTTTTAGTGGTCAGATTCCTTCAAGAAGAGTTTTCAAAAGTTGAAGATTAGACTCACTTCTGCTCTGTTATTGACTCTACCCATAGGTTTAGATGGGTTTGTAGTTTATTGTGATGTTTCCAGGGTTGGACTTGGGTGTGTGTTGGTGCAGTGAGTTAAGGTCATAGCTTATACCTCTGGAGAGCTCAAACCCAATGTGAAAAGCTACTCCACTCATGACCTTGAGTTGGCAAAAGTTTTTTTTGCCTTACAGATTTGGAGGCATTACCTCTGTGGTGTCCATATGGATGTGTTTATTGATCAAAATAGTTTGCACTATGTGTTCGCACCAAAAGATCTAAACTTTCATCAGAGAAGATGGCTTTAATTATTGAAAGACTATGATATGAGTATATTGTATCACTCGAGTAAGGTCAATATTATGGTTGATGCCCTTAGAAGGCTGTCTATAGAAAGTGTTGCCCATATTGAGGATAATAAGAAAGAGTTAGTTTGTAAGGTTCATCAGCTGGATAGATTAGGTGTTCTACTAGTTGATTCAACCAAAGGTAGTGTTTGGGTTCAGAATGGTTCATAATCTTCCTTGGTTTCCAAGGTGAAGGAAAAGCAATATAGAGACCCTATTTTACATAAGCTAAAAAATGTAGTTCAGGATCAGAAGGTTGAGGTTTTCTCGTAAGGCGCAGATGGTGTTTTTTCTTATTAGGGATGGCTATGTGTTCCAAATATTGATGATTTGATAAAACAGATACTAGCCAAGTCTTATGGTTCCCAATATTTGATTCACCTAGGAGCCACTAAGATGTATCGCGATTTGCAAGAAGTATTTTGGAGGAATGGTATGAAGAAGGATATTGTTTAATTTGTAGTTGTATCCAAATTATCAGTAGGTTAAGGTTAAGCATTAGAGACCTAGTGGTACGCTTCAGGAGTTGAACATCCCTACTTAAAAGTCGGATATGGTAAATATAGATTTTGTTATAGGGTTACCTCATAAGCATCATCGGCATGATTCGATTTAGGTAATCATGGATAGGATGACCAAATCAGCTTATTTATTTCTAGTTCATACTTCATATTTTGTCGAGGATTACGCTAGACTTTATCTTAGGGAGCTAGTAAGGATGCATGGGATTTCATTGACAAATATTTCAGATAGAGATACTCAGTTTATCTCTTATTTTTAGAAGACTTTTTAGAAGAGTCTTGGTACTTAAGTTCATATCAGTACAACTTTTCACATGCAGATGGATGGCTGGGAAGAGAGGACCACTAAAAACTTAAAAGATATGTTAAGGGCTTTTGTTATTGATTTCAAGGGTAGTTGGGATGATCACTGATCGTTGATTGAGTTTGCCTATAATAATAGCTATCACTCCAATATCTAGATGGCCCCGTTTAAGGCTCTGAATGGCATGAGGTGTAGATTTACTATTAGTTAGTTTGAGGTAGGTGAGGCTGCTTTGATAGGGCAAAATTTAATACATGAGGAAATGGAAAAAGTTCAGATAATTCGAGAAAGGCTGAAGACAATCAAAAGTTGTCATAAATCCTATGCAGATGTGAGGAGAAGCGAGTTTGAATTTGATGTTAAGGATTTTATATATCTAAAAATTTAGCCCATGAAAGGGGTAAAGAGGTTCGGTAAGAAGAGTAAGATGAGTCACCACTCTGTTGGCCCCTATAGGAGTTAGAGCTAATTTGGGAAGATATATTATGAATTTAGAGTTACCTGCAAAGTTAGCATCAATGCATCTAGTATTTCATGTCTCTCTATTAAGGAAATGCATTGGTAACCCAACTTTTGTCGTTCCTTTACAAATTTTGGGCATGGAAGATAATATCTCATTTGAAGAGATCCTAATTCAGGTTCTTAACTATCAGATTTATAGGTGGAGAAACAAAGAAGTTGCCTTAGTAAATGTTTTTGTGGAGAAATTAGTCCATTGGAGGAGCTACTTGGGAAGCAGAAGCCAATATGCGAGCCAAGTATCCCTATCTCTTCTCAATGAATTCAGATTCAGCTTAATGTAATGGTCATTTAGATCAATTCTCTCATTTTCTATCTCAGCCATCTAACTATCCTCATGTCATAATATGCATTCATGAATATAGTTCAATCTATGCGTTATGTTTTCAGATTCTCTTCAGTGCATGATCTCAGTCTTCCTAGTACTCTAGCTTAGCTAGTATTATCCGAGAATGAATGATCCCAATGAAGAGCTATTGTAATACCCAAAATTTTCAAGCTCTAGATCCCTTAAAATATAGGTCACAAAGTTAGCTTTCCAACACTTCAAGTCTTTTGTGGAAGAATTTCCTAAGGGCCCAACACGCTGATATGACAATGACTCAGTCGTGATGAACTATTTCTATACATGATGAGTCATCACGAGTGAGTTATAGACATTCAAGTAAAAGCCCTATGTTTTGTCCTAGTACCTATGAATCCTCCCTAAGACTCGTAATCAATGGCTATGAGTCATTAGGAGAGACTCATAGTCACAATAGTATGTAGCAAAGAATCCCTTCTTGGGGTTATGAGTCTAGCACACGACTCGTAGTCAGACATTACGAGTCATTGTGTGGACCCATTTCTTGACCAGTAATGGATCCAACAAGTAAGCCTCAGACTACGACTTCACCTAATGACTCATAGTCAATCATAATGAGTCGTTAGGTGAAACGTTGTAGTAATAACAGAATATATCCAGAATCCCAAGATCCTAGGTTACTACTAAGACCAAAACTCGTAACGAGTCATGAGTTGAGTTGTAACGACTGGGAGCATGTTTTCCTACACATTTTTCCAAGGACTTTTATGTCTTTGCACACTTTCTTAAAATCCAAACCCTTATTGTTTTGGATTTACTAGGGGCGGTATAAAAGATCCCAATGCCCCAAATCATAACATACTTATCAATTTCACCCAAGAGAAATCAAAGAAATAGTTTCTTTCTTCCTCAAGAGCAAACCAGGGTTCTTCAAGCAAGTTCAATTCTAAAGAAGATCTCTTCGAGGCTTACTTAAGGTAAATGGGATATTCATCAATGGGCTCCTTTCGCCCATTAAGTCCCAAAGTTCTCCAAATTCTTAAGTTTAATTCCCTTTTTGTCTAGGGTTCTACGAGAAGTATGAAATTCATAATTTATTCTATTAAACTCTCAAGTTCCTCCATAAAAATATATACGCTCATGATAATTGTGCTTCCATATGTTTGATAATGAAAATGTCTACATCATGCCTAATTATTAAAATATTGGGTGTTAATCATGATTTTTCTCATACTATGGATTGTTCAATATTTGTCAAGATCAGTCTATATTTAATAGTTCTGGTGGGTTATGAACACCCGATACTTAGATATTCTATTCATATATGTGTCTATTGTCAAGTTATAACTTATTTGGAACATACTTATATCATTAAATTATGAATACTATTAAGTTGAACATATGTTAGCATTAGTCATATTAAGTCTTTCATCAATATTAGTGTCAATATAATTGGGAGTAGGACTTAGCACCGAGCGAACATAGGGATGAAGGCTCACCCTCCAGTAGAGGACTAAGACCTTTAGTAGAAGTCCCTAAGTTCCAAAACTACACAGCGACCGTAGGTTATGAGAGGTCACCCGCTAGTTAAGAAATGACACTCTCTTAGGGGTCACCCGCCAATAGTGTACTGATACCCTAGTCCTTCGGTAAATTATGTCTGTGGATCCACAAATTCAGTATTGGTACCCGTGGCAAGGTACTGACACAATTCCAACTAGGGTTATAGGTTGAACCCCGAATAGCTCATACTGGGGCATGTCAGTTATATGATAGCTCCCGCAGTTTTAGTTCAGCATTCAGATCATATCAGTTTAGGTTTGTATGACCAGGTGTGCATATATAAGTTATTCAGTAATTCAGATCATTTCAGTACATGTTTATACTTGGTCTTGAATTTTATTTTATATTCATGCACTCGTGCTCTATATATATGCATATCAAGTAGTATTCATCTCACATACCAGTGTATTAAATCTACTGACTGCATATTCTCTTTTGTGCTACATTGCCATATAACATAGGTTTGGATGCTCAGCTCCCAGATCATTCTTAGATAATGGGTGTGCCACATAGCTACAATATTTGTGAGTCCTTATCAGTCAAGGACTAATTATAATATTTATCATGCTTTTTTGTATTTTATTTCATGATTAATTCAATAGCCAGAGTTAGTTTGGGATCTATTCCAACAACTCATCATGTTTAGAGGCTTTCAGATAGCCAGATAGTTAATTATGTTTTCAGTGATGTGTTTTTCACTTAACTATTTAAATGCTTACTTAATGACTTTCGCACAGTATTCTGTTACTTTTTGTTCAATATTTATAGCTTGTGTCTAATCATTGGTTAGTTTGGAGTCACTTGTGACGTTAAACACTACGTTACGACTAGGGGTATTCTCGGGCGTGACAGTAAAATTCCTCAATTAGATCCTCCTAGTTTCTTTATGCCATGTTTACCTTGGTATCCTAGTTTATTATTTAGATACTGTTGATTATGATTTTATTATTTAAATAGTGGTGATGGAATTCATGCATTTAGACTATTTATGCTCATTTAGTGGTAGGATTCTAGTCAAAACCTTGGTTTTACTACTATTTTCTAGAAAAAATTATTCCCACCTTTTTAACTTCAAAATTGATTCATTGAAATGAAAGTCATACGACCATTATTATTGAATTATGATATTTTGATTTATGCATATTACTTTGGAAATTAGATCGAGACTAATTCTATTCCATTATTGATCCACCCTCCTTTTACCACTGCTTATTTACATCAATAGAGTGAGATTTAAAACCTTTACACATCATTATGCCATTTTAGTCCTAAGTTTGATCTCGAGCAATAGATTTGCATACTTATACTTAATTAGCCTGTGGTTTAAGTCCAAGAACAATTACTATACTCTTATTTCTCTCTGGTACTAGATAGAGTAAATTTGTTTTATGGTTACTAGAAATCCTAGTTCGAGACCAGGCAGTATATATAGGTATCCCGAGTCCCAAATTGATTCCTCTATCTAGGGATAATGTATCGAAAGATTTGATGTTTATAGATACTGCCTTGAGAGATGGTGAGCTGAAGAATGTGTATATACTTAGTATAGTTTCCACTAAATTTATATCATATTATTGGTTTACATTTCATCTAATCCTTCATATGCATTGCCTCTCACCATTATAATTATTTGGGACCTATATTTATTAATCTTATGAGGGGCTGGATAGGTATAGGTTATGGTTATTGTTTGCTAAATGATTGCTTGTACCTTATTGGCTTATAGGGCTCCAGTTAGATTATTGGTTTTTGGGAATATCTAGTTACTTAGTTATTTATTATTATAGCATAACTCGTATCAAGTTTTTTATGGATCGGTACCCAAGGTTTTCGGTATGTTTCTGACTCCTTTTTTTCCTTATTATGGAAAGATTTATTACTTGTAGATAATCTCCTGATTACTCACATTTTTTATTAGAGACCCTAATTATACTAGAGGTATCTCACTTATTGTTTATGATTTTGGTTATATTATACTAACCCCCGTAGAGTTGTAACTTCATGTTGGTTTATCTGTATAGCGCGGTTGTATATCCACTCTTCTCTAGCAACTATGGTTTATCTGTATAGCGCGGTTGTATATCCACTCTTCTCTAGCAACTATTTATATATCATTCTCTTCTTTCCTACTATTTGTATATTGTATATCTCCTTCTTTATTATACTATCGTATATGGACTAGCTATTTATGGAATTACACTTCATAAACGATTACCAAAAGTATTTGATAGTTTACCTTTACTTTTTTGTTAGCATTATTATGTTTCATTTCCTAAATAGTTGCTCAGTCGGTCGATGCCTATTGAGTACCTCCTGTTTGGTACTCATACTACACTTCTGCAGCCTGTAGATTATAGTACAAGTTGTCATCATTGATTTATGTATCATGAAGAGCAACCATTGATAAAAGATTTAGGTTGAGCTCTTGACGTTCAGAATTGTTCCTGCTCTCCATCTTACTTATAAACTGATCTCTATTTTTGTATTTTAAAGATAACTTTATATATATTTACTCTCTATTCCACTTTATACCCAAGTTGTATTGGAGGCTCTTTACTGACTTTACCAGGGTTTAGGGATGTATTTAATTCATTCTTTTCTTCTTTATCTTTTATTTTTTCTTTCATTTTTATTGTTGTTCTGTTACAAGCTATTTCGGACTACATATAAGCTTACCTATTGGCGAGTTATAGTAGGTATCATCATGACCTAAGAAATTACACCATAACATATACTAAAACAAATATTTAACATGAATATGTTCATTTATGGTCTTACCATTTCATTGTATTGATAGTGTATTGCCCTCTCTTAGATGAACCTGATCAAAATGATTATTAATGGCATACATGAGGGAATATCTTTCCACAAGTTTGACATGCTACTATAAGACACCATTTTCTCTTAACTGGCCTAATTTTGATATAGAGATACACTTCATTCTAATTACATGCTAGAACTAATGAAAAATTAGAATTGTGTTGATAAGGCTAGCGATTATAGATGTATTTATATTACTAAAAGACATAAAGACCTATGTAAATAATTAATATTATTAGGTTATTGTAATATTCTAATTCCTAGGAACAAACAATTCACACAGAGAAATAGATTAAAATTTCTCATTTTCCTATTTTATGACTCTTAGTAATTAATAGAGTGGGAGTTTCAGGAAAAATGGTAAAATCATAAACTATTAATGTCTTTTAGATGTTAAAGAGGAAAATAAAATTAAAGGTTGATTTATTGATTTAATTAGTAAATTAAGACACTAATTTGGTTCACTCTATTAGACATCATCATTTACTATCCAGATAGTGGTAAATTGGCTAATCTGGACTAAAAAAGTTCCCTTCTCTCGATTAAGGCAAATTCTAGCCCTTACAACGACTAGTCAACACATGAATTTTTATGTATTACACACCATTTTTCCATGTATTTCTCCCTATTTATAGCTTTCGTTGAGTATAATCTTGTTTAATACTCTTAGTTTATGCTCATTTTCATTCTTGAAACTTACAATAGATATTTTTTACATTGTAGGTGAAAACACGTAAAATTTGTTGATATTTAAAATAAAAGGGAAGGAGCTCATCAATCTAAGTCTAAGCCCAAATATCGAGTCCTAGGGTAACAAAGACTGGATTTTCATCCCCTTTGATGCTCTACATGACTTGGAGAACAAGAGCAACGCATGTGTAGTTGCACATTTTTGGAGACTAGTACTAAAACAAATATTTCATACAAAAAAATTCACTAATGGTTTTACTATTTTACTGTACTGGAAGTGTATAATCCTCTCTTACATGAACCTTATCAAAATGTTAGTGTAATGGCATAACATGAGGAAATATCTTACCACAAATTTAACAGTC
Source organism: Capsicum annuum (assembly GCF_002878395.1). Taxonomy (NCBI): domain Eukaryota; kingdom Viridiplantae; phylum Streptophyta; class Magnoliopsida; order Solanales; family Solanaceae; genus Capsicum; species Capsicum annuum. The sequence goes on from NC_061116.1 coordinate 48,984,000, forward strand.
TACCGCATTAGTATGAGCTACCATTATGTTTTTCTCTTATGTGACCTGATTTCGATATCAAGATACACTTAATTCCAATTACATGCTAGAACTAATGAAAAAGTATTACTGTGTGGAAAAGGCTAACGATTATAGATGTATATAGGAAGTATAAACCCGTATAAGTAATTAATATTACTAGATTACTGTAATCTTGTAATACCTAGGACCAGACAATTTACACCAATAAATAGACTAAAATTTGTCATTATCATATTTTATGACTCTTAGCAATTGCTAGAGTGAGAGTTTTAGGACAAACGGAAAAATCACACACTTTTAACATCTTATTAGCAGTTATAGAAGAAAATATAATCAGATATTGATTATTCAATTTTAATAGTAAATTAAGACACTAGTTTGATTTACTTTACCAGAGATTATAATTTACTAGCCAGATGGTTGTAAATTGGCTAACATGGACTGAGAAATTTCTATTCTCTCATTTCATGCAAACCCTAGCTCTTTTAGCGACTTGTCAACATTTGAATTTTTGTGTATTTACACTCCTTTTTGTCAGGTATTTTCTTCGTGTTTAAACATTATATTTAGAATAATCTTGCTTAATAAGAATAAGATGTTTTTTTCGTTAGGTAAAAGCACTTAAATTTGACTAAGTTTGAAATAAAATGGGAGGAGCTCATAAATCCAAGCCCAAATCTATAGAGGTCGCGGTGTGAGTCCCACGGCAATGAGGGCTGCACTTTTAATCCTTTTGGGGTTTTACATGACTTGCCAAACACGTGCAACACATGTGTAGCTGCATATAATCAAAGGCTAGTACTAAGAAATATATTTCACACCAAATTATTCATTTATCGTCTTACCATTTCATTGTATTGATGATGTATAACCCACTCTTACATGAATCTTATCAGAATGATGAACTAATGGGACAACAAAGAGAAATATCTTGACAGAAATTTGACTTGCTACTCTTTTCTTTTTAGCCAGTTCAAAAAAAAAATGACACATTTCTATATTTAGAAATAATTTGGCTTTAAAATTTCAAATTTATCTTTAATAAAATTATTTATAACAACACAAATATCTATGACTTTTTTTGACCAAAGTTTCAAAAGACTTGTTTTCTTTCTTAAACTTCCAAATGAGTAAAACTTCATCACATAAATTGGGATAGAGGGAGTAATATATTAGTATAAGCCACCATTAGATTTTCTCTTAAGTGACATAATTTTGATATAGAGATACACTTAATTCAAATTGCATGCTAGAGCTAATGTAAAACTATAATTTGGTGGTAAATTCTAGCGATTTTAGATGTATTTATATCTGTAATGGATGGAAAAGCCTGTGTAAATAATTACTATAATCTTTTAATTACTAGGAACACTAAATTCACGCCATGAAATAGACTAGAATTTTTCATTATCCTATCTTATAACACTTAGTTATCACCAGAGTGAGTTTTAGGACAACAGTAAAATCATAAACTATTAATGTCTTATTAGTTGTTGAAGATGAAAATAAAATTAAATGTTGACTTATCGATTTGATTAGTAAATTAATGCACTAATTTTATTAACTCTATTAGACATTACCATTTACTAACTTGATGGTTTTAAATTAACAAACCTGGATTAAGAAAGTTCAATTGTCTCATTTCATGCAAACCCTATCCCTTATAGCGACTGGTTAGAGCTTGATATTTTGTCTATTTATACTCATTTTTACCATGTATTTTTCCATGTTTATATTGTACTAAAAATAATCTTGCTTAATACTCACTTACGTAAGGTGTTTTGTGCGTTGTTGGTGAAAACACTTTAGATTTGATTAAGTTCCGAATAAAATGGGAGGAGATCATCAATCCGAGCTCAAATCTCCAAAGGTCGCGGTGCGAGTCCCAAGGCAAAGATGGCTTGATTTTCACCCCTTTTGATGCTTTACATGACTTGGCGAACACGTGCGACACACGTGTTCAAAGTCTAGTACTAAAATAAATATTTAACTCTAAAATATTTATTTATGGTGGTACCATTTCATTGTATTACAACAACAGCAACATACCTAGAGTATTCCCACAAAGTGCGGCCTGAGAAGGGCGAAGTGTGCAAAGTCCATACCACTACCTCAGATTAAGTAGAGAGACTATTTTCAACAGACCCTCAATTTAGGAAAAATAACAGTATAACAAATAAAAAGTTAAAATGAACAAAAAAAATGGAATAATACACCTCAAGATAATAAAAGAAACAATACTGCCACAGAGTGATACTATAAACTATCTATCCGAAATCACAAACATTACCAAAACACCAAGAACAATAAGCTAGAACACACATACAAAAGTACTCTTCCCCACTAGTATGGACACACTCCTCACAAACCCTGTACCCTAATTTACGTCCACCTTCCTATGAAGGATCATGTCCTTCGTAAGTTGTAACTTTTCTATGCCATGTCTTATCATCCCCCTCCAATATTTTCTTTGGCTTACCTCTACCCCATCTCAACCTTCCATAGCTACCCTCTCAAACCTCTATTCTAGGGAATTTATTCAACTCCTGATCACATGTCCAAACCATCTCACCTCACTTTCTGCATCTTGTCTTCCACCAAATCCACTCTAACTGTCTTCCAAATAATCTCATTTCTAACCCTATCTCTCCTAGTATGTCCTAACATCCACTTCAATATCTTTATCTCTATCACCTTCAATTATCAGATGTGGGAATTCTTAACTAGACAGCATTCTGCTTCATACAATATAGTCGATTAGACTGCCACTCTATAGAACTTATCTTTAAGCTTAGGAGGCACCATCTTATAACACAAGATTCCCAAAGCAAGCACTCATTAAAACCATCCACTACAACATTTTTAACTTAAGGCCACACTAAATCTGGACAACACTTATAAAGTGTTGCCTAAAATAGTTTTGGGCACACTTTTAAAATGTAGCCTTAAGTTTTAACTGTAAGATATAATAATTTTGACAACGCTTGTAAAGCGTGCTTTTTAATGATATAGACTATATTTTATAAGTGTTGCCATACCGTTATATTATTGGCAACACTTTTTATAAATACGGTTACACTTTTAGAATGTGGCTATTTTTATCATTTTAAAATAAAAATTTATAAGTGTTGTCTTATAACTTTTATAAAATTTACATCAAAATATGGTATTCCATCCAATATTTTTAAGATCAAATATTATAGTCCCTTCAATATATTTTATTTCCTCCAATTTCTAATTAAAAAAGTCATAAAACATAATAACATTCATCATAAATGTTGTATAGGATTTATTCTCATCAATGATATTTTAGCGTGGAATTGAAATCGCACAGCAAGGATTTTGTTCACCAATTCTTAGAACATCTAGGGATAATTTATTACTAGGGATAGTCCATCAATGATGGTTCATTAATGTCCATTGATTTAGACTTCTTTCCCCTTTTCAACTATGAAAAAGATTGAGAGCGGCCCGAAAGACCCCAAAGAATGAAAACGAAATTCGATTCAATATTATTTCCTGAATAAGGATATAAAGAATGCTTGTATCCTTGGTGATATCTTTAAGAAATTAGCAAATAGGGTGCAGACAACTAAGTATGAAAATTTTATAATCAGGCTGACATCCGCATAGGAATGTTATGTCTTTTACTGCCTGCCTTTATAGACTTATGTTAGTGTAAAATCGCAAATTTTTCTTGCTGGCTTGACCCCCAACCCCCCCCCCCCCCCACATTGAAACCACCCTATCCCCACCACCCAACATTGCTCATTTGACCTCATTTCTCTCACTAAAAATGGAATCAGATTCCTTCAATCTGTTTACTCTGTGTTTGTTTTTCTTCATTTGATCAATTGATTTCTTGTTGTGGGACATGATCAATAATCCCTTGGATTCATATGGTTAGCTTTTGTTTTAAATTTGTGAAATTTTTTTTGCTTTATTTATCATCCGTTTTACCAATTTTTAGTTTCTTTATTTAGTTGTTTATATTGTCCTCTACTAAAAACTTGATCTTTTAGCTTCTCAATTATTGCCCAAAAGTTCAAAACTTTTATATCTTTTTTTCGGAAACTAGTTTCTTGATTATGAGTTCCAAGATTGGAAATTAATGAGTTAAAGAAGGGATAATTCTTCTTTTTTCCTTTCTCTCACTACAAAATCGCACACAAATTTCCTTTCTTGCACAGTATTTTCTTCCTTCCGTCACTGAACCCAAGGCATCAACCATATCCAAACCTGCAAACTAACTCAAAGAAAATAACATAAGTTTTATATTCCTCATACTATTTGTCTTTTTTCTACTAATAAAGGGTCAACTCCTTGACCTTACCTTGCTTCGTCAATGTTTGAGTTGGTTGTGAGCAGAATTAAGTTTAAAATTAGAGACATTTAGCTTTAGTTGGTGCAGTTAGGTAGAATTGCTTTGCTAAATTCCTTTGACTCTGCTACTTTTTTCATTTTTTCTATCTGTTATTTATTATTATTGATGTTTTGGAGACTGTATTTGATAAATTTGATAAGAAATGGTGTTGCGTGTTTTTCTTCTGATTTCAAATGTTGTGAAGAATATCATATCTATTTCTATGCTAATTACTTGTGACTGCTATACTTTCATATTCTTCATTAGTTGAAAAAGATAGATATTCTTCGTAAGTCAATCCAATATCATTGTGGCCTCCAATGCTATTTATAATCCCCCAACAAAGTACAGGTATACGAAGCACCATGACTTTATTTTTTATGACATAGTAATAACTAAAAGCACCAGGACATGAAGATACATTTATTTAAAATAAAGAAAAAATAGTTTGTTTTGATTAGATCCTAAGCAAGATTATAGTAAAGCTTGAAACATAAAAGAAGGTATCTGTATCTTCTTTTCCCTTATTGGTATTACATAAGTGAAGTGAAGGAAGATCCAATAACACATCTTTCGGGTGGATCCTAATTATCAGTGTTAATTTTTGAACACTTATCATTAACAATCAAATTAAAGAAATGACTACACCCTTATGCGCTATAATCTCTCGGAACAAAATTAAATCAACTAAAGTACCCTTTTTCTTGTTCATTGAATGTTCAAATCATTCCACTAACCTTTTTTCTTTCTAGATATCTACTAAATAGAAGCACCATTTATTTTTCAGTACTATGTTGTAAACTTCACAAGTACTTCCAACCAATAAGAAACAAGATAGTTACTAAAACTGTAAGAGACTTTATGAAAGGGGAGAATAAACTTCATTACCAACACTTACTATTTAAGTGATCAGGTCAACTGACTGTAAATAGCATTTAACTATCGGTAACATGATCGATTGAAAAAGATAAATGAATATAAGTGAGCTTACCACATAGTTGTTGGTTCTTGACATCAATGACAACTCCGTTTTTCTTCCTCTTTCATAACGGGATACCACAATGCGCTCTAGGTATTGAGACTACTATCCCTCTTGTATTTTTATACCCTTTCCTAATTTATTTTAAAATATCATATAGATGAAATAATTTAAAGCAAGTCAGTATAGCAAACAAGACTTTGATTTAATAGAAGCAATTTAATTACTTTTCATAATAACATGATTGAAGGATCACATTTGTAATTAATCAATATTTGTGTTTACTTAAAAAGTGTGTTAATTCTGTGAAATTGTTTCCTATGGTCGTAGTGTGGAGGGAAACCCAGTGTCTTGCAGAAAGTTTTAGAGATGGAATCCATCTAGTGGAATTTTGTAATTCTAGTTAGGAATCTAACTAGGGATGGCATTGTAAATGAATTTTAACAATTGTGAAGTATTAGATGATGAAGATATGGCTTAGTACCAAAAAAGTGAATTTACCAGCCTTGTATGCAAGTTGAAGGGTATGGCTTGATAGGGTATGATATGGGTTGATGAGTCCCATACTGGTTGATGGTAATAGTAGAAAGTGTCCTTAAGTGACAGTATTTCTATTAGGTATAACTTATGCACCTCAAATTTTTCCATATTCCTATTACAGTAGTTAGGGGGGTTAGAGAGGCTATTAGTGAAGAGGTGGAAGCATTATAACTACTCATTAGTTGGGGGAGGGAGGATTTAGAGAGTCTATTAGTGAAGGGGTGGAAGAGTCTATTAATGTAACTATTTTATGTAGTAGTAAATCATATTACTTGAATACCATAATTCTCTTTTCTCAGTTAACGTCTACACTTGTATTAACAAATTCCTCCTACAGAATTTTTAGTCGATTGTATTACTTGAATACCATAATTTTCAATATTTATTAGTATTAAGTCGCCCATGTATTAAGGCTAGAATCTAATGATCAAGAAGTTGTGCATAAGTAACAATTATTTAGTTTAATGAGCTACATTGTTGTTTCATCAAGTAAATGCTTTATGATTTTTTATTATTTTGAATTCATCCTTTAACTGTGCATAAGGAACTGAAGTACTTTTCATAGAAACACTATGTTATCGATATGTTTTGGGAGATTGTAAAAACTTTTCTCTGAAAAATCAGAGAAAATTTCTAAAGTAAGTTTTACCCTTCTTATATGCCACCAATTCATTCCCTTTTAGTAATAGGATACTGCTAATGATACATAGTAGTAGGTTTCTCTGATTTTGTTCTTGATGATCTCTTTTCTGTTGTAATTTTCTATTTTCTTTCATTAGCTTTATCCGTTTCTATTTGTTCTTGTCTGTATTCTTGGTTGTAAAATGGTGTATCCCCTCTATAATCAAAATAAAAGAATTTCAGTCTCACCAGATCAAGAACTATAAACAGAATTATTATGGGTTTAAGATTTATTTAAGGTATTTCTTTCCTGATTTACAATAATGTCAGTGTAATTTCAGAAGCTGGATCTCGTCATAAATAATTAGTAATTTATATAGATCATAGAGGCAAGACTATATACATGTTATCCTCCCTATGCCTCGTAGTATTCAGTTTGGGGTTATGTGTTGATGTTAGAATTATGGATTCTAGTGATGATGAATTATATTTTAAAGAATAAGAGGACATTGGTGACACCAAGTGTGAAGTATAAGGCGAATTAGATTGCGGAGATGACACCAAGTTGCATAGTTTCTTGTAGCATTTGGTCAATTTTGGAGTTGTTAAGAATGAGGATTTTGATTTGTATAGAAAACTTATTGTTGGATCTTCTTGGTGAAAATAAATGCTAAACTTGCTATCTCTCTTGGACTTGGTGATAAAATGCCTGGTAAATTATTGTGTTTTATTTATACCTTGTTATTTATGTTGTTGCTTTAGCTTGAAATATATGAGTAATTTGTCTTCCATGGTCTTGATGTTCTGATAAACTAGCTAGGAATATCAGGGTAATTTTCCATGTGATGGGTTGCATAACTATGTGATTTTGAGGGAATTAAGTATTCTTGTCTGTAAATAAGGTCTTTTAAGTTTGTAAAATCTAGCTTAGTTTCTCTAATATAGAGGTCATGTAGTGCAATATCTATCATTTTGCCCTTCTTTTTTCTATTTCTAAGATGGGATTCCTTCTGGAATATTTTCTTAAAGCTAAATTAGATTGCATAATAATTATATCTACTGTTGGTGTTGGGAAATCTTTCTTTTCAAAGGAACTTCTATATTTGTTTGAAGCACAGAGCAGCTTCTAAGGTGTCTCCTAGAAGCTAAATTATCTTCACCCTTTCATTTTATGCTAATATGCTCTGCTAAATTATTGTGATTTGAGGGTGTTCTTACTTTATGAGATAGTTCTTATCCTCACTATCTATGAGAGTTCCATTTGGTAGTTAGGCATTCTATCTTGGTCGGTTGTCTCTTTGTCATGGAATACTTATCTAGTAACTTCAATTGCTTCTGTTTGTGGTTAAGTTCAAATTTTTTATTTTCAAAACAAATATCTAAAACATGTTTCCCGAGATCCAACTTCTTCACCCCCGATCTTCATTGCATTGTAAAAACATACATTCTCCTTGCTTCTTCTGTGGAAACATAATGTCTATTCTTTTGAAAATCAATAGGCTTGTCCGATTACATGTCAAATGTTAAGTAACAATTTATTTTTTAGGCCAATTAATCTAGATTGGTTATAGCATTGAGTGGTTTTTCTAATAAGGGGCTTAGTTGTCTTGTGCAGGAATATAACCAGTTGCTAGCTATATAAATTGCTAGATCGTACTTTTATTAAATTCAATCAATTAATAGAGAATAACCCAGATAAAGGTAATTGTGTCCCTGATCATGTTCAAAATATTACTTCTTATATTGCACCATGTTGGTAAGTGGTTTCTTCTATTTCAATGTGATGACAACATCATGCAAACTTTAAACAATATAATTTCAAGTCCTGCAGAATTTTAAGAAACTAAGTTGTCTATATGAACTTTATCTCTTAAATATAGAGTGCATTTACTTTCTTTATTCTCAATGTTTCATGCTATTACGTAAATAGATTAGAGTTTCCATGTTGTCAAGGATGGTACTTGTTTGTATAGTGGGGAGAGTTTTATACTTTTAACAAGTTTGATCATGTGCCCATAAATATTTTATCTATGGAATTTTAAGATACTTGTTCTCTTTTTATCTTAAATAATGCTATGACATGTGGTATATGAATTGGATTTGTCTGTTCGCTAGATCATTATACCTGGCACGGATAGCTGACACCCTTTCCTTATTTGCAAACGTGGTTTAGTTTGGTCTATGAAAGTGAAAATAAGTGTTTTCTCTTGAGTAAATTGAGTCATAAAATAATGATTTGTCCTTTATATTTGGTATACATTGCCAATAACTAATGTGAGGAAAAAAGTTACATACGAACTAATCTTGAGTAACATATTGAAGCTGAGTTGTAGCTTTTGTGCAATTTTAGAACTTCTTTATAGATCCTCTAGAAGTGGTCTGCTTTTCTTTTGTACTAGATTGTTCTTTTTCTAGTTTTATTGAAAGATTAGTTGGCTAAATGAAGTGTCACACCTTCAGTTAGTTAACCGAAAGCTATAGACCAAGTCTACGATACAAAGTAAGTGTTGCCCTCACGATCTTAGGTGCAATATGTTTTTGCTGAAGCCTGAACAATAACATCTGACTAAATATTATGCAAGTTCCAGCTATGAAAATAGGGTGGAAAATTATTTACCTAGTAAAGTTGTCTATGATTTAGTAAATATAATGTCTTTAGAGGTAGTAAAAATTCAATAAATGAGACGACATTGTTATTGTGGGGACACTCACATTGTGAGAAAACTTGGTTTGCTAAAGTTTGTTAACTTTGTTAACTACGGCTGTTAACAAGACACAAGTTAAATATCATATGATAAAGAAAGGCCAAATATATTATTTAGTGGTAAAACCTCAATTACCTGCAGTGAAACTTCTGTTCAAAGATAGACTAAATATTATGCTTTATATAATTTATATTTTCTTGAATATGCAACATTATTTTTCTTTTGAATATCATTCTACTATATGTTAAATGTCTCTTTATTCTATTTTTTCTTCTTTTTTTCCAAGGTCGAGTTATATTCAGGCGATGAAATTTGTTATAAAAGGACAAGATATTTGATAAATGTATGTTTGATAGAAATATGCAGTCCAATTGTTGTAATGAATTTCACGTACTTAAACATCACATTGTGTTGGAATCATGATGATCTTTAATATATTAAATACTTATTTTTATTGCAATTAAGGTAATGCTACTCATTGTGGAGAGGAATTAAGGTACTGTTTCCTGTATAAAATATGTTGGAGAACTACCATTTTTTATGTGTTGTTATTTGTATTACTTTGTTGTTGTTACTATTTTCCTGTAAGTAGGTATGCGTTATCAACAACATCTTGTTATCGAGAAAAATTAGTAACTTAAAGTTCTCATATTCAATAACTATTTTCTCATATTGCTTGTTTTACTTTTTTGATAGTCTGAACTTCAGAATTGTAATACTCCGTACTATTATTAGCTCGATTCAACTCTTAGTTGCATGCTTAAGGGGCCTAAGCCTTGAAATTTTCACTAAGTGTTGGGGACTTAGTCATTTACAAGACCCTTAAACTTTGAGAATTTTCATTTTAACCTTTTCGATTCTGAGACGTTAGTTTTTGAGTTAATTCATGTTCAGGGATTTAAGAAGTATGTCTCAAAAATGTCTCTTTATTCTGTTTTTCCTTCTTTTTCTCCAAGGTCGAGTTATATTCGGGAGATGAAATTTGTCATAAAAGGCTAAGATATTTGATAAATGTATGTTTGATAGAAATATGCAGTCCAATTGTTGTAATGAATTTCATGTACTTAAACATCACATTGTGTTGGAATCATGATGATCTATAATATATTGAAATACTTATTTTTATTGTAATTAAGGTAATGCTACTCATTATGGAGAAGAATTAAGGTATTGTTTCCTGTATAAAATATGCTGGAGAACTATCATTTCTTATGTATTGTTAGCTGCATTACTTTGTTGTTGTTACTGTTTTCCTGTAAGTAGCTATGTGTTCTCAACAACATCTTGTTATCGAGAAAAATTAGTAACTTAAAATTCTCATATTCAATAACCATTTTCTCATATTGCTTGTCTTACTTTTTTGATAGTCTGAACTTCAGAATTGTAATACCCCATACTATTATTAGCTCGATTCAGCTCTTAGTTGTATGCTTAAGGGGCCTAAGGCTTGAAATTTTCACTAAGTGTTGGGGACTTAGTCATTTACAAGACCCTTAAACTTTGAGAATTTTTAATTTGACCTTTTCGATTTCGAGACGTTAGTTCTTGAGTTAATTCCTGTTCAGGGATTTAAGAAGTATGTCTCGGGAGAGTTTTGGATTTTTCGGACGAGGATTGGGTCACTTTTAGATTTCGATTACAGAACCTCACTGCGATAGTGGTGTGTCGCGGTGGGTATAGCGATGGGCACATCATTGCATCATAGTGAGGGTGTTTTCGTCATGTTCTTGATTTATAATTTGAGTACATGTGCCATTTTCCTAATCCTAGTGTGTGAAGTGCTTATTAGGTGAAAAGTGTTAATAGAAATACTTAGAGCGAAGTTGAGCTAAGAGCCTTTGATTCATCCCACGTTTGGTATTTGATTCTATAAGGGTAAAATTTGAACGTGTATAACTTGTGATATATGTGATATTTTTCAGCTCAAGACCTACCGAATTGTAGATAATTGAATTAGCTTTCCAATTATACTAATTTTTCCCTAACCCAACTCCTGAGCGAAAAGTTATGATCATTTTTGTTAGAAATAGTAGCTCACGGCGATTAGACCGCATCGCAATGAGCCTTCAAAACGCAATCTAGGTATGAATTTAAATGTCTAAGGGGCAGTTAAGTCTTTTCCCCTAAGTCAAGTCTTAAACACATGAGTTAAGATGTCGGTTTAATCATTATTTGCTCATTCTCCTTCACTTTTCTCTCCAAGAAATCCAAACATAATCCTAAGAACATCAAATTCAATTCATCCTATTCAAGAAAAATCAAGATTTTAAGTTTCCTAATTCAAGAATCTCAAGAAAGCTTTCAAGATCATCTCCATGGGTTTAAAGGTCAAGGTTTCTCCATCAAGTCAAGTCTATTAAGGTATGTGGGAGTTCATCCATGGTTCTCCTTTAATCCATGGAGCCCAAAACCCCTTTCTTTAAATTAATGAATGAATTTTTCGATCATTATGTTATTTTAAATGTTCAAGAAAGATTGAATTTCTTGTTTTCAATTTAGCCCATGTTTGATTCTATGCAAGATTTTGAATTCCTTGTGCCATGAATTTGAGTTTTCCCATGCTTTATGCAAGTGAATTACATGATATATCCTAAATTTATAATTTTTAGCAAAATTTTCATATGTTAAATTGATGTTTTCCACATGTTTGATGAAATTTCCATATCATGTTCAATTAATTTCAAGATGAATTCCTAAGTTATGAATTTTACCATGTAACTCTATTGTTCCCTCATGGTTAAGACATTCTTATGATTTAAGTTATAATATTTACACGTATTGATGAAACACCCATGTCCTATTTCACGCGAATTCCATGTAAATCCCCTAATTCATGATTTTAGTCATGTAATTATGCTATGTTCCCATGTTTAAGACATTCCTATGTTCAAGTTCATGATTCCCAAGTGTTTGATGAAATATTTATGTTTTGGGTCTTTGAACCATGATTTCCATACTTTAGTTTTAAGTACTGATATCGTGCTTTATGGTTATTTAGTGCTGGCAGGTTATGAAAGCCCGATACCTGTGTGATTTACATAAATTCAGCTTTTTAAGTATTTAGATAGTTAATCCTTGGATCTTATTAGTATACTCAGATATTTGTATTCATGATGATCATTATTAGTTTATATGTTAATAATTACCTCAAAATTTGTATGCACTATTATTTTAAAAATACCATGACCTGAGCTTATCAGTTATCAATTATCAGTGCATGCACCAGTTAGTATTTTCGTGTCTTTCAGTTGAGAGTAGGATTTAGCACCAAGTAAACTAGGGATGGCGTCTCCCCCGTCATTTAGGCATGAGATGTTAGTAATAGTCCCTAAATTTCAGACCTACGACACCACCATAGATTTTGAGTGGTCCTCCATCAATTAGGCGTGATACCCTCAACCTTCGGGAGATCAGTTTAGTAATCACTATAATTCAGGTTCTATTCTGATGGAAAGTATAGAACAACCCTCCTTAACATGGCATACGTTAAACTCCATGATAGCTCACATAATTTATGTCAGTTATATGATAGCTCCCACGGTCTCAGTTAGTATTCAGTATATTTTCAGTTCAGGTTTGCTTGATTAAGTGTACAGGTTTTCAGATACTCAGTTTTACAGCTTTCAGTCTTTCATATTTTAGATTTATCTCAATAATATAACATATATACACTTAGTCTTGCATTCTCAGATAATACAGTTTTCATGTATTCATGCTCAGTTATCTCATGTTGTTTAGTTAGTCCTTACCTCATATGCATAGTACTCCACAGTTTCAGTCTAGTTATCCAGACTAAGAACAGTTCAGTCTTACATATCCCAATATTCATACAGTACCCATGTTTTATTATTTTCCAGCTTCAGTTCTACTTATATCATAAAAGTTAAGATTTAAGAAACTAGGTATAATGATTCACCACCTTATCAGCTTATGTTTGTTACTTATGTTTTAAGATGCTTCAGCTTTTAGTTTATTTCAGTCTCTTGGTGAGTCTACCTACACCTAGTCATGCATGTTTTAAGGCTACATATGAAGTCAGTTTTAATTATCGCATTCACCCCTGCTTACTTAGTACATTCAAGAAGAACGGATCCATATATACGTCTATGTAGCTACATTATTTTATAATGTAGGTACCATCTGTAGCCACACATCGTGATCAGACAGTTTCAGTTTCCAGCCAACAGGTAATGAGTTCTCCTATTTTAGGGACTTCAGTTAGATATTGTTCATGCACTTTACTGTACTACTTGTATGTATTGATTAGTGGTGGCTGGGTTCATGTAATAGCTATCTATAGTTAGTATAGTATAGGCTTCATAGATGTCAGTTAGAGTCAGTCATGTAATTTCAGTTCTCTTAGATTTTATTAGATTGTAAATTGTATCACTAATTTGATTTCTCTCAGATTTTGTCATGATTATATTTCCGTACATCAGAATGGCTATTTAATATATTATAATTCAGTTACTTAATAGTATGCCAGTTCATGGGTTAGCTTGAGCTCACCTGTTGTTCCAAGCACCGTGTTATGACTAAGGGGTAGTCTCAGGTCGTGACAAGAATCATCAAAATATTGGAAAAACACGATATGATGTATTCATGGAAGTGTTTGGAAAGTAGAAGCCTAGTCGAATTAGAGGCTATGGTAGATCAGTGATAGCAACTTCTCTGAAAAAAAGATGAGAAAATGAACAAGCTTAAACAAAAACATTCCTTCACCTGATGCGAGTAATGCACAAGCTATTTGAGGAAAAATTCTTTCAAATTATTTTGGCTCAGCTCATACTTCATTTCATGAAAAGGTATTTTATCTTACAAATTCACAAGAAACTTAAATCCTGAACTTTTAACTTGATTGAATGAACAAAAGAAACTTTGGATTCACACACTTCCTCAATCAAGATTGAAAAAATATTTGAATATTTGTGGAGCATAATTTTACTTCTAATTTTTTGTTTTATTTTGAATGTGTCGAAATAATGTAGGTGATCAAATTTGAATGGTGACCGCCACAACTCAACTTGATCTATATTGAAGTGAATGAAGAAGAATTTTTGGACTACTTTTATATACATTTAAGTACATTTGATTTTGTGTGGAACTTAGTACAAATCTTTAAAATGTTGTTTTCTAATTAGTGTGTGTGCCAAAAGATATGTTTTTTCTGAAGTTAATTGCAAATTTATGCATTTGAATTATTTATTAGCTAATAATGTGATTAGTGATGTATATGTTTTGGCCAAAAAAATCTATACATTTCGGTCAAAATAATTATTTTTTAATTATAAATTACGTACTGACATTTTATGTCTAATGTCATTTATGTAAAATGTGCATGATTACACTTTACAAATATTGTCATAGAGGATGTATAAAAGGCTATGATTTTTAAGTGTGACAATAAAGAAGAAGTCACGTTTTTAAAGTGTTGTTATAGAGGTGCTATACTAGGCTACGCTTGAAAAGTGTTGTTGTAGAGGTTCTATATAAGGCTATGCTTACCAAGCGTGCCTGATAACAAATTAAAGGCAACACTTAAAAGTGTAGCTTTATCATATAAAAGTGTAGCCAATTAGATGCTGCAAAGTGTAACCTTTGCACTTTAATGGCCATGCTTTTTCAATGTAGCTGATATGGCAACACTTGAAAAGAGTGGCCTAAAGTCAAAGGTTACGCCTTCTTAGGACACCCCCTAAAAGGTGTTGCTTAAAGTACAAAAGCGTAGCCTTTGATCAAAGAACACACTTTCGGCTATTTTAGGCCACACTTTACAAGATTGACAATAGGACTAAAATGTTGTAGTGATCCTACACCAATTTAGTGCATGACATGCTTGTCAATCTATCCATCCCAATGAATTATAGACCCAACATACTTGAAACTATCTCTCATTCAAATAGCTTAGGAATACAACTTCACTACCACGTCAGCCTCATGCGTCAAATCACTAAACTTACATTCTATGTACTTTTTCTTAGTCTTGCACAACCTTAACATTTAGACTCTAGAGTTTGTCTCTAAATATCTAACTTATTATTAACTCCTTCTCAGATCTCGTCAATTACCACTAAATCAATAGTAAATAACATACATTAAGACACCCCCCCCTGAATGCATCGCATCAATACATGCCTCACCAAGGTAAATAAGAAGGGACTAATAGTCGATCTCTGGTGCAACCCTGTCCAAATAGTAAATGCTGCAAATCTCCTCCTATTATCCTTACACATGCCTTTGCTCTGTCGTAAATGTACTTAATAAACCTAGTAAATGCAACGGGCATACCTCTAGCCTATAACCATCCATTGAACCATCTGGGAGGCTTTATTGTATGCCTTTTCATGATCAATAAACAACATTTAAAAATATTTCTTTCTTTTTTTATATTACGTCACTAATCTTTTTATGAGGTAAATAGATATATTAGCCGAGTGACTTGACATAAAATGAACTGATTTTCAGAAGTAGTCATAATCCTCCCCTGTCTCAACTCTACCACTCTTTTCAAAAACATTATAGCATGAATTAACAAGTTGATACCGCTATAAATGTTGTATACCTGATTGTACCCCTTCTTCTTTTATAATAGTGTCATTGAACTTGATATCTTTGAGCTCCGGGAAACTTGGTTGTATTAAAAATGATGTTAAAAACCTCATGAACCACTCCATGCGTACCCTTCCAGTGCTCCTCTACAATCCACTGAAATCTCATCTTGCCCAATCGTCCTACCCCTACGTATCCTATCAATAGAACCATTACCACGTGAATGTTAATATGCCTGCAATAACTGTTATCATGGCACCTCTATCAATTTTCCAAGTCCCCAGCACTAAACCTTTGTCCCCCTCGTCATTCAAAAGTCTATGGAAATAAGACTACTACCTTTTCCTAATGGGGGCATCCTCCACTAAGATTTTACCATCCTCTCCCTTGATGCACTTTACTTGGCAAAGGTCATGGGCCCTATACTCCCTATCTTTGGCATGACTACACAACATTTTATCCCCGTCTTTCTCCTTTAAAGTTGTATAAAAGCTCTCAAAAGTAGTTGTTTTAGCCGCCGTAACCCCTGACTTAACAACTTTCCTAACTAACTTATACTCCTCCCAATTCGTTTGCTTCCCCTAGTCATCCTTTCTCTTATCTAACTTGTCATAAGTTGTTGTCTTAGTATCCACCTTTTTTTAAAATTCTTTATTCCACTACTAATCCCCTTGAGGATTGACAAATCAGCCTCTTGAGATAGCCAATAACTCTCTAGTTGTCTCCCTAATGTAATTAGCAGTCGTCTCCCACATACTATCTATACTCTATCAACTCTTCTAAGCCTCTTTAGTCGCCAACTTCTTCTCTATTGCCGAAGCGCGGGCCCAAGTCAAGGTACCCTCTTAATCAAGGGTTGATTCTCTATGCCCCATATCTTTCTAACTTTCTTAATTTCTAATCACATGAAGCTTATAGTTGGTTAAAATATTCTCACTAGGTATGACATTATTATCTTTATATAACGCTCTAGTACTCTTCCTATGGACCAAAAATTCTATCTGAGTCTTGGCCACCAATCTACAAAAGGAAATAAGGTGCTACTCTTTTCAAAAGATCGAAATTGTCACTACCAAGCTAAAGGCCCTAGAAAAATCCAAAATTGAGGCTCCTCCTTCATTTGTTTTACCAAAACCGAAACCTCATCATCATTACATTTTGATAATGACCAAATATTCCCATTGAAATCACCTCCTACAAAGGCTTCTCAATGCTTGAGATGCCTCTCACCACCTCATATGAAACCTCTTAAAAGCTTTTCCTCTCCTCCTCATCCAATCCTGCTTATTGCATAGACCCTAATAATATTCAACGTAGACTCTCCAATGATTAACTCAATCAACATCAATCTATCATTGATCCACTTAACCTCTATAACATGCCCCCAAAGCTCTTCATCTACTATTATACCTATCCTACTCCTATGAGTCATATTACTTGAGTACCGCAACCTATATTCGTCCACATTTTTCGCCTTAGGACCTACCAATTTGGTCTGATAGACACAAGTTATACTAATCTTCCTCTTTCTAAGAATTTTTATGAGCTCTATCGACTTACCTTTAAAAGTCCGATATTATTACATGAATCTTCATCTCTTTGTATTGATAGTGTATAATCCTTTCTTACATGAACCTGATCAAAAAGATAAATTAATGGCCCACATAGGAAATATATTTCCGCAAATTTGACAGTATACTATAGTAGTATAACCGATCATTATATTTTCTCTTAAGTGTCCTGATTTTGATATAGAGATTCACTTAATTCTAATTACATGGTAGGACTAATAAAAAACTATAATTGTGTGGAAAATTCTAGTGATTATAGATGTATTTATATCTGTAAAGGATGGACAATCCTGTGTAAAAATAAATATTATTAGATTATAGTAATCTTTTAACTCTTAGAAATACACAATTCACACAAAGAAATAAACTAAAATTTGTCATTATCCTACTTTATGACACTTAGTGATTGCTAGAGTGGGAGTTTTTAGGACAAAGGGTAAAACTATAAACTATTAATGTCATATTGGCTGTTAAAGAGGAAAATAAAATTAATTATAAATATTTATCAATTTGATTAGTAAATTAAGATACTAATTTGATTCACTTTATGTGATATTATTATTTATTAACCAGATGGTTGTAAATTTGCGAACCAGGACGATGAAAGTTCTCTCTTCATATTTCAGGTAAACTGTAGCCATTATGATAACTGGTCAGCACTCAATTTTTTGTGTCTTTACACATTTTTTTGTCATGTATTTTTCCTATTTATATATTGTATTGAAAATAATCTTGCATAATACTCTTAGTTTATATTCATTTACAAGTTTTAAAAAATATGTACGATGGTTTTTATATTGTAGGTGAAAAAATATACAATTAGACTAATTTTGAAATAAAATGGAAGGAGTTCAACAATCCAAGCCCAAATCTCCGGAGGTCGCTGTGTGAGTCCCAAGACAAAGGAGGTTAGAAGACATGGAGAACACGTGTAGTTGTACGTATTCGAAGACTGGTACTAAAACAAATATTTCACACCAGAATCTTCATTTATGGTCTTACCATTTCATTGTATAGATACGCATAAGCCTCTCTTATACGCACTTGATCAAAATGATAAAGTAATGACACAACATGAGGAAATATCTTGCCACAAATTTTACATGCTGCTATATTAGTGCAACCATTATATATTTTTTTAAGCGACCTGATTGTATAGAGATACACTAAATTTTAATTACAAGCTAGAACTAATGAAAAACTCTAATTGTCTGGAAAATCGTAGCAATTATTGATGTATTTATATTTGTAAAGGATGGATAAACTTGTCTAAATAATTAATCTTATCAGATTATCGTTATCTTATAGTTCCTAAGAACACCTATTTTATACAAAAAAAAAATAAAATAGAATAACATTTGTCAAGATTCCATTTTATGTTAGTTAGTAATTACTAGAGTGGGAAATGTAGGACAAGAAACAAAAAACAACTATTAACGTCTTATTAATTGTCAATGAGAAAAATAAAATTAAATGTTTATTTATCAATGTGATTAGTAAATTACGACACTTCATTGATTTACATTATCCAAGATTATTATTAATTAACCAGGTGGTTGCAATTGTTTAGCCTGGCCTAAGAAATTCTCCTCTCGTTTCATGCAAACCCTAGCCATTATAGTGACTAGTCAACCCTTAATTTTTGGTGTATTTATACACATTTGTTCCATGTGTTTTTTCCTATTTACATAATGTGTTTCAAATAATACTGCTTAATACTCTTAATTTATAATCATTTACATGTTTTGAAACTTATGTGAGGTATTTTTTCATTGTAGCTGAAAGCACTTTAAATCTGACTAAGTTTGAAATAAAATGGGAGGAGCACTACTAAAAAAAAGGCAAAAGCGACGAACTGAGTTGCTTTAAAAAGCGACAAGAAAAGCAATATTGTCCGTCGCTTTTTTAGTTTAATTTTAATTTTTATTTCTCTTTTATTAAAATTGACGGCAAACGTCTAAATATTCGTCGCTTTTTTTCCCGAGTTATTGCGCCAACTAATTAAAAAATAATTTATATTTTTTTTAATAAATACGATGGATGGCGTCGTAATTTATTTACAAATAATAATAATTAGTTTTTGAAAAGCAACGTGCTCTGTCGATTTTTAGATTTGATTTTCATTTTTATTTATTTTTATTAAAAGCGACGGATAATGTCTTTATAATTTTTATTTTTTAAAACATTAATTCTAGAAAAGCGACGTTGTCCGTCACAATTTTTAATTATTTTTAATTTTTCTTTATTTTTTACAAAAAACGACGGACATCGTTGCTTTTGTTAAAACTAAATAAAAATTCTTTTTTTTGAAAAGCGACGTTGTCCGTTGCTTTTTGAATTTAATTTTAATTTTTATTTATTTTTATTAAAAGGGACGAACAACGTCGCTAAAATTTTTATTTTTAAAAATATTAATTCTAGAAAAGCGACAATTTCCGTTGCAATTTGTCATTATTTCAATTTTTTTATTTTTATAAAAAGTGACGGACAGCGTCGCTTTTGTATAAAAAATATTTTTTTGAAAAACGACGTTATCCATCGCTTTTTAAATTTAATTTTTATTTTTATTAAAAACGATGGACAACGTCGCTATAATCTTTATTTTTTAAAATATTAATTCTAGAAAAGCGATGTTGTTCATCGTAATTTATAATTATTTTTATTTTTTTTTATTTTTACAAAGAGAAAAGGATAGCGTCGCTTTTTTTAAAACCAAAGAAAAATTAATTTTTTGTAAAGCGATGTTGTCCGTCGATTTTTAAATTTAATTTTTATCTTAATTTATTTTTATTAAAAGCGACAGACAACGTCGCAATAATTTTTATTTTTTAAAATATTAATTCTAGAAAAGAGACGCTTTCTGTCGCAATTTGAAAATATTTTTAATTTTTTTTTTATCTTTTATGAAAAGCGACGGACAGCGTCGCTTTTGTTAAAACTAAATAAAAATTAACTTTATGAAAATGACACTGGTCGTTGATATTTGATATTTTTAATTTAATATTTAAATAATTTTTATATTTAAAAAAATTAAATGTATTCAATTATATATTGAATACATTGATATCATATGATCAATTGATAAAAAAATAATATACTATTGAAGTTATAATACAATAATATAAGCTAAATTAAATGATAATTTTTTATTGTATGTATATAAAACGTTGTATTATTAGGTAATTTACATGTGTATGTGATGTATGTAGTACATATTGTGAATTTTATAGTCAATCAAAAATATATATTGAATACATTGATATCATACGATCGATTGATCAATGTAATAATATATTGTTGAAGCTATAATATAATAATATAAGCTAATAAATTAAGCGATAATTCAATAGAGTAGAAATAAAATACGTTGCATTACGAGGTAATATACTCGTGTATGTGATGTATAAAGTACATACTACAAAGTTGATAGTCAATCAAATATATATACATATATATATATATATGTATATACGTATATCTATCTATCTATATATATATATATATATGTATATATATATATATATGTATATATATGTGTGTGTATGTATGTATAAATACGTATCTCTCGTATAGTGATGTGCATTGTAGTTAAAAGATAGCTAACTGAATCTATATATCCAAATATTTTGAATAATACGTTAACATCATATGATTGAGGTAATAATACACTATTGAAATTATAATATTGAAGCCAATTAACCGACAATTCATCATATTAATACTTTGTATTAACTTAATCAAAATCTCCAATTCAATCTTTTTTTAACCCAATTTGTAATCCCAATTTGACTCATCTCCTCAATTTTAATCTCAACCATATTCATATTTGATCAATGGTCAATAGTAAAATCAATTTTCACAATTCTTTTTCTTGAAATTAGGGGTGTGCATCGGTCCATTCAGTTTGATTTTATATATTATCGGTTTGTTTTATCGGTTATTGATTTTTAAATAAGTTAAACCAATAATCAAATCAATAAGTTATTTTTTTTTAATAATTTTTAGTTTATCAATTTGTAGTCTTTAACGGTTCGGTTTTCGATTTAACAATAAGAAAATATGCATAAAATAGAAATGGTAGCAACTAATTAACAAGAAAAAAATGAAATCTTAATTGCAGCAAAATTCCTACATGATGTGTTTTATTTTACAAGAATATTATTATTTTTCTCATTATTATCACATTTATTAAAATAGCGGGTCTAATTCAATTCAATTCAATTTCTCAATGTGTTTATTTTCTAGCCAACTTGTACACAATAAATATCAATTTTAATCAAATTGATATTAATTTCATTTTGACCCATTTTAAAGAAATTTAATCTCAGCCGTTAATCAAAATTGATCAAATGGCTGATGTTGACACCCAATTTTGACTTCTCGATACTACTTTTAGGCTGCTATTTTCTCAAAATTATTTGATTTAAATTATTAATATTTTTTGTACACATTATTTTATATTAAATACATATTGATGTGTCACATTCATAATTTAGAAAAATGCACAAATTATTTTTGTACCATTTTCTTGCATCAAAAATATTTTTGATGTGTCACATTCATGATTTTGAAATATACGAATTATTTTGCAGTATCACTTTTACAATTCATTAATTTGAATATAATATTTCTCCACATAATGTTATTAGTTCTTTTCGTAAATGTGCACATTCACAATTCACAAATGCATTGTCCATCATCATCATCATCATCATCATCATCATCATCATCATCATCATCAACGATTTTATATAATAATTTTTTACTTAACATTAATTTGTACATGCTTACTTTATTTTTTGACATCTTATTTAATTAACAGCCTAGTTCTATTCAATTTATTATAATTATAGCCAATTTGTGACTAACTTAAAATTTTTATTCAATTTTTAACTCTTTTTAAAATAAGTTTAATCTCAGTCATTGATCAAAATTGATCATACGACTGAGATCCCACCACCTTTCCCTTTCTTTTTTAAAAAAACATAAACCCTAATCTCTCTATTTAAAAAAAAAATAGCCGCACCCACATCTCTCTACCTCCTCTCTCTTACCAATAGCCATGGTCGTTGTTCTCTCCGTCGCTAGCCATTAACCAAACCAGCACCGTTCCAGCCGCCTAAGCGTCGCCGCCCAATGCCAGCAATAGTCGGTGAAGCAGCCATAGTTATTACCGCTGCCTTGATCCCTTCTCCACGCCGGAGCCTCGTCGCCCAACACAAACTAGTGATCTGCTTGGCTTTGGTAAGAGTTATCTTCATTTGTTCTTTAGTAATCTGTAGCGAACTCCATTTTCAGGATATATTAATTCTTTTGGTATTTCACTTTTCTGAGATCTAACATTATGCTAAATAAAGAAAGCCATCTTTTGGTACAGTTCTAGCACAGGAGCAACTAGTAATGCAAAGAAAAATTTTGGGATGCCCTTGGGCCTATTTATGAAGGATGTGGTTAAAATTAATTGACATTTTTTAATTATATCTTTTTGTGCAAATGGATCACCTTGTCAAGTTGTTCAATAGTACAATTATTTTATTCCGAATATTATTCCTGAAAATTATTGTTATACCACTATTGTTAGAGCTGCATTTATATAAGTTGTTTTTAAATTGAATTTCTTGAATATTCAATTATTGTGATTCTATAACTTTGATTTGATCTTATAACATATTAAACATCGAAAAGATGCTTCATACATCATCCACAAAAGAATAAAGTGATATTTTCATCAATATCAAGTAGTACAAAACATAGAAGAGATTGAAAAGAAGTTGGAAAATGGATTTTTTCAATTTTAAAAAATCAACAGACTTTGGCCCTCTTATAAGCCTATGTTTAAGGTCACATTGTCACTTTCTGTTTACACCATGTGTTAGTAGTAGTAGTAAATTGGGAAGCATCTTTCAATGTCTACTTGTCCTTGTACAAGAAATAAAATAGATAGATCCTTTATCTTTCACCTCAAAACTTTTGAATGAAAAAAAAGTTTAGCAAAAATGACTTTGATATGAGTCTGCTAGTTCAAGATGTGGAACTTTGTCTGCCTCACATCAAACAACTACTCTCTCTGTTCACTTTTACTTGTAATATTTCGCTTTTCAAAAGTTAGTTAGACTAATTTTTAAAGGTAAATTAGAAATAGATAAATTTAATATCTAAACTTTAGATATTTCCAATCTCTTCTGTTTAGTCTTTTCTTGTTTGTTTTATGCAATATCTTCCTTTTATCGTAAAAGGCATTAATGATGAATAATCCAATTTGTTATCCTTGCACTTTGATTGTTAAATGAAGATAACAATAGGGAAACATTATATGAGATGCTTTTCTTTTCCTTCTTTCTTTGCTTGCATGGTATTTTTTACTCGATTTAGAATCATTCTATTGGAAAGATTAATTTATTTACTAATCAAAATCATTGATTTTTTGAAAATGTGTTAACGGTGATTTTTGTAAAATTATTTGTAAAATAACTAGTGACTTGAAAATGGTTAAGTGGAGTTATTTGAAAATACTTAAATTTAGTGACTTGAAAATGTAAATTAGTTAATTGAAAATAGTTAAGTGTAGTGACTTGAAATGCTAATACATGACTTGAAAATGACTTGAAATGTGTACTAGTGACTTGAAATGTGAATAAGTTATTTAAAAATTACTAAGTGTCGTGACTTGAATATGATTAAATGTAGTTACTTGAAATTGAGAACTTGTGACTTGAAAATAATTAAGTATAGTGACTTGAAATGCTAGTACATGACTTGAAAATAATTAAGTGTAGTTACTTGAAAATGGTTAAGTATAGTGACTTGAAATGTTAATTAGCTATTTGAAATGGTTCGAGTGTTGTGACTTGAAATGTGAATAAGTTATTTAAAAATTATTAATTGTAGTGACTTGAAAATGGTTTAGTGTAGTTACTTGAAATTGCAAGCTTGTGACTTGAAATCGGTTACTAGTGACTTGAAAATGGTTAAGTATAGTTACTTGAAATGTGAATTAGTTACTTGAAAGTGGTTAAGTATAGTGACTTGAAATGAATGATTAAGTGTAGTGACTTGAAAACAGTTAAGTATAGTTATTTTAAATGTAAAGTAGTTACTTGACAATGTTTAAGTATAGAGACTTGAAATGTGAATTAATTATTTGAAAATGGTTAAGTGTAGTGACTTGAAATGTCTACTAGTTATTTGAAAATGATTAAGTATAGTTACTTGAAATGCTAGTACATGACTTTAAAATGGTTAAGTGTAGTTACTTGACTTGAAATGTTAATTAGTTATTTGAAATAGTTTGAGTGTAGTGACTTAAAATGTGAATAAATTATTTAAAAATTATTAAGTGTAGTGACTTGAAAATGGTTTAGTGTAGTTACTTGAAATTGAAACTTGTGACTTGAAATCAATTACTAGTGACTTGAAAATGGTTAGGTGTAGTTACTTGAAATGTGAATTAGTTACTTGAAAGTGGTTAAGTATAGTGACTTGAAATGAATGATTAAGAGTAGTGACTTGAAAACGATTAAGTATAGTTATTTTAAATGTAAAGTAGTTACTTGAAAATGGTTAAGTATAGTGACTTGAAATATGAATTAATTATTTGAAAATGGTTAAGTGCAGTGACTTGAAATGTGAATTAGTTATTTAAAAATAATTATGTATATTGAACTGAAATGTGATTTAGTTAAGTGTAATGATTTAAAATGTGTACTAGTAACTTGAAAATATTTGAAGTGTTGTGACTTGCAATGTGAATTAGTTATTTGAAAATGGTTAAGTAAAGTGACTTAAACGTGTAGTAGTGACTTGAAAATGGTTAAGTGTAGTTACTTGAAATGTCTACTAATTATTTGAAAATGGTTATGTATAGTGAAATAAAATGTCAATTAGATATTTGAAAATGGTTTGAGTGTAGTATCTTGAAATTGTACTAGTAACTTGAAAATATTAAGTGTAGTCATATGACATATGAACAAATGACTTGATTTTTATATGTTTTGATATAAACTTGCATACAAATGACATTCGGTGGTGAAGGTGATTGGCCTCGTCCTGATAAGAGTTCGAAGTCAACTGCTAAAAAGAAATCTCAGATACCTATAGACTCCAATGGAAAAACTTTAGTATTGTTTAAGTGTTTTGGTGGTTGTTGGATTAATTATTAAGTGTTTTGTATTTTGGATTTGGTTGTTTAAGTGTTGTTGATTTGAATTGCTTAAATATTTTGATAATGTAGTGTGTTGTATTAATTTTAGAAATGTGTGTTGCATGAGGCTGTATATATTGAATTGCATTTTTATTTGGCAGGTGGGATGCAAAAAATGCAAATTTTTGTATCAAAAAAAAAATACAGAAAAGCGATGGCCAGCATCGATTTTTCTCTTCATTATAAAGAACAAAAAGCGACGACTCTTCATTGTGAAGAACAAAAAGCGACGGCCAACGTCTCTTTTTTTATTCATTATGAAGAACAAAAAGCGACGGCCAATGTCCCTTTTTTTCTTCATTATGAAGAACAAAAAGCGACGGCCAACGTCGCTTTTTTCTTCAATTATGAAGAACAAAAAGCGACGGTCAGCATCACTTTTTTCTTCATTATGAAGAACAAAAAGCAACGGTCAACGTTATTTTTTTCTTCATTATGAAGAACAAAAAGCGACGGCCAACATCGATTTTTGTTCATCATGTGTTCTTCACATGAAGAACAAAAAGCGATGCACAACGTCGCTTTTTTAAAAAAGAACTAAATTTTTTCTCTAAAAATGATGTTGTTCGTTGTACTAAAGCGATGCAGACTGTCGTTTTCAAAAAACAATGTCCCTTTTTGAGACGGAAAAAAAAGCGACGAATTTTCATCAATTTTGCCCAAAAAAGCGACGCTGGCCGTCGCTTTTTGGCATTTTTTTAGTAGTGGAGCTCATCGATCCAAACCCAAATCTGATGAGATTTCTATGCAAGTCCCTAGGCAAAAGAGTCTTGACTTTCACCCCCTTTAATGTTTTACATGACTTGGAGAACACATGCAACACACGTGTAATTGCATGTGTTCGGAGACTAGTTCTAAAAATAAATATTTCATACTAAAATATTCTTTTATGATCGTACCATTTCATTGTATTGATAGTGTATAACCCTCTCCGATATTAACCTGATCAAATTGATAAATTAGTGGGTCAACATGAGAAAATATCTTGCCGCAAATTTGACATGCTACTATATTATTAATGTAAGCCACAATTCCATTTTTTCATAAGTGACCTAATTTCGATAAAGAGATATACTTAATTCTAATTACATGCTAGAACTAATGGAAAACCATAATTGTATGGAAAACGCTAGCGATAATAGATGTATTTATATCTATAAAGGACATACAAACATGCGTAAATAATTAATATTGTTAGATTATCTTAATCATGTAGTTCCTAGGAAAACACATTTATGCTAAGAAATAGATTAAATTTTATCATTATCCTATTTTATAAAACTTAGTAATCACTACAGTGTGAGTTTTAGGACAAATGACAAAATCATAAACTATTAAGGTCTTATAAGCTGTTAAATTGGAAAATAAAATTAAACGTTGATTTTTTTAAATCAAAAAATATTTTGCACACACTCCTAAAGCTTTTGATTCAAATCACACTCTTTAAACCTTTCTAAAGTAGCTACCTTCAACTCAGACTATTTGTCCGAGTTAAAGAGCATAATGTTCAAAAAAGGGCCAGGTTCAAGAAATAGGTTTAATATTAAAAATACTCTTCATACCTCTTTTCACTCATTAAATCTTTTTATAGTATCCACCCTCAACTTAGGCAATATGCCTGAGTTGAGGTGCATGGTGTCCAAGGAGAGACCAGAGCCAAAATAGTAATTTAACAATAGAGAAGGAAAGTCTGGCAATTGTTGAACAAAAATGCTATAAGCTCAAACAGGGATCAAGGGACTTTAGACATATATATACATTATTTGGTCAGGTTCCTTAAGACTAAATGGACTTATTTGAAACACGGCTTGTGATCCTATCCTATTCAACAAACTACTACTTAATAAAATGAACTAGGCAATTTATGGCTGCATACACAGAGTAATAATCTACACAAGTTCCTCACACACATGACATTGAAATGATACTCATGCTACTAATTATTAGATTCTTTCATAAGCTTAGACATGCTTTACTTTATCTAGAGATTGCTAGTGTCAATCATAGATCCACAATAGTTAATCATCAACATACTATATGCATGATCAACATTTTTTAAGTGTCCTTATTTCACCAAATTCCAACCAACAACTATTCATTCCTTCATTTTCATAATAACAAGACAAAAATAGAAAAGCATAGGAAAATAACATGACCTGAACTAGGGCCTAGTCTTCCCGGTCTTCTCAAGTCCAACTAGGATCAGATACCACCTCCATTACCCAGTCGTAATTGTCCTACACCTTATGTCGGATGAATTTCGACTATATAACCCAATTAAAAAATAATACCTCATAGACATTAAGCAAAGTCTATAATAATAATACAATAACCTCAACCAAATATTCAACCGATGCCAATCCCAATGCCAATACCAATACCAAGGCTGATACCGATACTAACACCATCCATGCCCATAGTTGTCTTACAAATCCTCTATCAAGAATCAATAACATCCGATCGGGATATGTCCCCAACCAAACGAAAAACCAAACCAAAAAAATAACAAAAACAAAAGAATTCCATAGCATGAATGGAGCCTTTCAGAGTATGAAAGCTCACCACTTCAGTCTGACTCAAAGTCGTCTCCAAGTCTAAGTCACTGAGTAGGAGGATTGATATTATAGCCGATTCCTAAGTTGCTTGGGGATATAGCTCTTGAAGATTGTTAGCCGAGTGAATGGTAGCACGTAATCAGGCATAAAGATAAAATAATTCTATCATTCAAAACCAAAATAAATAACTATGTGCAATCACATAGATGCATATACATATAGCATGCTAGGATAGGGAAAAAGGTTTAACATGTATTTAAAATCTTAAACTGGGATGTGTAGCTTCGTCGTCCTAAAACCATCCACGGGCTATATAGGTTCAGCTCCCCCTTCTGAATAGGCCCCAGTGCATCTTAGCCACACAAACTGGAGAATAAAACATGAGATGACTAGTACATCTCCCAAAATATAAATATGACATCATGCATACGGTTACCATGACAAAACCTCACATTAGCAAACATGAGTTTCCAGTATTGATTTCCCCGAGACCTCCACCTTCTACGGCTTCACTAACACGACCCTTATTAAGCCCATATTAAAACCAATTACACATTTCAACCATTTACCAAGGAGATTATTGTTAAGGAATTAACCGTTGGTATCGTCATACAAAAATTAGAGATTGCAAGTCTATCCTTTCATGCCATACCAAAACCATTAAACCATGTTGACTCCCATGTTTCCAATTAAACTAAAAACATTGTCATCAAGGCCTTTCCAAACCATCTAAACCAACAAAATCAATTTAAGTTTCATTAACTCTTATGCAATGCAAAGATTTCAAGAATTGCCACACTATGTGAAAAAAATCATTCTCACTGGCATTTTAAAAAAACAAGTTAAGGGCACATATGATCCAAAACCATAACCAAGTAATTTAGGGGAATCCAAAGTGCCCGAAATCCATTTACCATAACCATGCATTCCACAATGTCAAAATCATATTAAAAGAATAAAAGAAACATCATTAACCATGAGAAACATTGTTCAACCATTATAACACCCCAATTTGCTAAACCAGAATGCTACACGGTGCTCATGACCCCGAAGGACCACAAGCTAACCCATGACTGATATCTGTACCTGTATACTGCTTAAAATACTGAATAATGCAGAAACATGCACTGAAAGGCCATAAGGTTCAATACTAAACATAACATGGATGAGATAATATCTGTGGGGTAATACAATACCAAAAACAAAATTACAAATGTTGAAGTCTGAAACATAATAGTCTACATCTAGTCTGAAAGCCTCTACTTTCTGAATAATTTGAATAAGGAGTTGATGGGACATGTCTCTAACTAACTCCAACTAATAACTAATCAATGAAATAGTGGATAAATAATTATGTCCTCAAAGGATGAGGACTCACTTCTATTCTGACTGCTGGGACTGGAATCTACCGCTGATACGAAACTCGTGTATTTGAGCCTATGGTGTAACATAAAAAGAAAGAACCATAGCACAAATACATCAGTACAATAGAATGTACTGAGTACACATGTGAGGTAGGCTAATGCAAGGGTTAACATGCATGAATAATGCTAGCTGACTATCTAACATGAATGCAAGAATGCATACATAAATACATAACTATAACTGAAACTATGATATCATGATTACTGAATCTGAATACTGATGACATGACATACTAATAACTGATATAACTGATAGCATAAATAGCTGCATCTAAATGTAACTGATAACATGGGTGACTGTATCTGACAGTCCTGAATCTGATGGAACTATTTGAGTTCTTTACTGTATCTAAGTCGACTGTATCTGAAAGTCTTAAATCTGAAGAACTATCTAAGTTCTTTTACTGAGACTGGTACTGAAACTGTGGGAGGTAGTATTTAACCGACATACCCCTGATACACCATTATGGATGAGTTGGGGTCTAATCTGTAACCTCAATTTGAAGGGTGTCAATACTGCATCACTAGTAAGGACAAGCTGTAAGCAACCCTTATCTGATAGTGTCCCCAAAAGAGAACGGTGGGGCCCTTATCTGACTGTGCTTATCCACCTCATTAACCCTCATCGGACAGTGTTGATGTCTCAACCTATGCTGGCTATATAGTTCTGGAATGTAAGGATGACTTTTAAGGATCACACCCTCATCTGATAGTGTGTGTCCCTATCCTTAGTTTCACTCGGTGCTAATTCCTACTCCCATCTGAATGGATACTGAACATGATTTATGGAACTGAGCATGAGCTGAGTTACTAAGTTCCGTTGACTGATGGAATACTACTGATATCTGACAGCTGATTGAGTCATGAGATCATGGAGATTTTTTCTTGAGTCATAAGACTATCTGAAGTCTAAGGATTCATAGCTTGACTGAGAGTATCGTGCAAACATGACATGGCTCTAGGTACACAGCTAATGTTTCAGGTACAAGTACCCCCAGGACTTGATGGACGGAAACTGACAAAGTATGACTTACTTGAATACATAATAATCATCATAATACATTTACTGAAGCATTTCATCAAACATGTGATAGGCATAAACTTGTACGTGCATAGGGATTTCATGATATCATGCTAATTAGACACTTTCCCTTCATCTAGGCATTCAACCAAACACATACTAGGCATAGAATGTGCAAACAACATCATACAACAATTAACTGTCGTGATTCAATTCTAATTTAATCATTCAAGGGTTTAGTCCTAGGGTTTCATGAATCTATACCGATATAAATCAACCCATATGGAATTTAACACTCATTCATGGAATACAATCCAATTACTCATTATCAACATGAACAAAAGCAGTCCAATCATGAAATTCGTAAAAAAATCCATAACTTGAATTTAGAAAATGGATTCTCGGGCTTCATGGACGAAAGGAGTGCATGAATGAAGACAATGCACACCTTGGTTCATGATTTTGTCAAGATTGATGGTGAAACCTTCTTGAGTTTGAATATCCCATAGAAAACCTAGCTTGTTCTTGAGAAAAACCTGAGATAAAATAGTATATTTTGGGTAAAGAATAGCTAAATCACGTGTTATTGGGTTTAAATAGGGGTAGGAAATTGACCCTTTTAACCCTGGAAGCGTCTTTTAATTTCAGTAAAATTTTCTCGAATTGGGCCCCTGGCGTGACACGGCGTTATTGCGCTGTGTCATTGGAAATTGACAATTGGGAAATTGAGGGATGGCGTGATGCGGAGCCATTGGGTTTCCCCTTCTTTCGTGACCTGAAACTTTGACGCGATACGGGGAAAGTCACGCTGAGACACTGGAAAAAGGGAAATTCTAAATTCGAGTGCTAGCGTGATGCCCCATAACCGTGGACACCTACTGGAAATTGCCAGATGCCATTTCCTCTTGTGGCGCAGTGCACCACTGACTTATATGGTGCTGTTTTACGATGGGAACTTGAAATAGTCATAACTTCTTACCCGGTTATCGGATTTAAGCGAATCATATATTGATGGAAAGCTTATTGAATTTTCCCCATGACAAAAAGTAAAAATCTTGAAAATTCCTCATGGAATAATTTTCCTTCACTTTAGAAGCTAATACTAGGCATTCTTGGGATGAAATTTGCTAAAAAAAGTATGGAGTATTACAACCATGAACATCCAAACCCCCAATCATTATTTCAAACCATAACATTGTCATGAAAATAATATATTAAAACTCATGTTATTTGTAAAATAACAATGAGGGAGGAGTAACATGCCTTAGACACCAAGGAAGATGAAGATTAACCACCCTTCAAAGGATTAATTGTTTATCTTTAATAAACCGTAGCTTTTTGATTGAGAGAGAGAGAGAGTTTGAGAGAGATTTAAAAAGTGTTTTATTGAGAATAATAGGTTAATGAAGGCACCCAAGGTGTTTTGTGTCATGGTATCAAAGGGAGTTACAAAGGGGAAATGTACAAAGTGCCCCCAGCTTAAAATTTTAAAATTACCACAGGTGGTTATGAGTTTACCCTCCATCTCGTCACCACAACATACGACTAGTACCATTCAGCCACCACTAGAATAGAAGGTTAGACACCACACAATGTCCATCATACGACTCCCTTTCCCTAACTCGTGACCAGACCATACGACTAGTATGTTCCAGTCGTACCCAAGACAGAAACCAAAGGGATTGATACTGGACAAAATACGACTCGAGCTTACTACTCGTACCCTATCCTCATGGCTTTTTATGAGCCACTCATACTCAGAGCTAAGTCAAGTCACTAAGTTACTACTTTGATTAAGGGACCAACAAAATGAACCATCACCACCCTTAACACCCTATACCCACCAAACTGTAACCACAACAGAAACCCAACCACGCTTTATGGGTCTTCTAACGACTAACGTCCCCTAACCTGTACCCAAACCATATGACCTATATGGTAAGTCGTTACAAAGACAGTGAGCTTAAAGTTGAGGAATTTTCCAAGGGTCAAAACCCAGGGTGTTTCAATTCTACCCCGCTTGGATCATTCATCCTCAAATGATGGGAAAAGGCAGTGACTAGCATAATTTAAACCCCAAAAGTGTCTACTCTTACCTTTAATACAAAAAATAGAGATACCAAGGAAATCAACTTTTCCTTTAACAAATTCAAAAATCAAAGACGTTAAGAGCAATATATACCTTAAGCCCGATTTTCAAGAATGAGAAATAGGAATAGATACTTAGACTTCATGCCCTCTTCAGCTTCTCATATAGCCTTTTCTACCTTGTGGTTCTTCCATAAAACCTTTACCTAAGATACGTCCTTGGTCCACAATCGATGAACCTACCGATCCAAGATCTCAATCGAGACCTCCTCATAAGACAGAGAATACAAAATACCAATATCCTTGATAGGCATAATTTACGATGAATTACCCACATACTTTCTCAACATAGAAACATAGAACACTAGATGAATAAATCTCAAACTAGAAGAAAACTGCAACTCATACGTAATATTACCCACCCTTCTCAAAACTAAGTAGGGACCAACATACCGGTGACTCAGCCTCTCCTTTTCCCAAATCGCGTAACTCTATTCATGAGAGACACCTTCAACAACACCCTATTCCCAACCTCGAACTCCAACTTCTTATGCCTCATATTTGCATAGGACTTTTATTGACTTTGGGTAGCTTTAAGCCTATCTTAAATCAACTTCACCTACTCTATAGCTTGGTCAACAAAATCTAGGCCAAACATATCTGCCTCTCAAACCCCGAACCACCCAATAGGAGATCTATACCTCATACCATACAACATCTCAAATGGAGCCATTCCAATTCTAGAGTGGTAGATATTGTTGTATGTAAAATCTATAAAAGGCAAATAATCAACTCAACTACCACCATTATTAATCACACAAGCACAGAGCTAGTCTTCTAATGTCTGAATAGTCCTTTCTATTTGCCCATCCAACTGTGGGTGAAAAACAGTGTTAAGACTCACCTTAGTCCCTAAAACTTTCTGAAACGACCACCAAAAGTGCAATGAAAAATATGTGCCATGATCTGAGATAATAGCAATAGGTACCCCATGTAACTTCACAATCTCCTGGAGATAAACTCTGCATAATCCTTAGCTGAGAAATTAGTCCTTACTGGCAAAAAATGAATTGACTTAGTCATGCTATCCATGATGACCCAAATAAAATCAAACTAACTTCAAGAGAGATGATAATTGGTAATGAAATCTATGTTCATCGCCTCCTACTTTCACACAGGGAACTCAATTTCTGTGTACAATCCTCCAAGCCTTATGTTCTCAACTTTCACTTATTGGCAGACCATGCACTTAGCCATAAAACTAGCCACGTCCTACTTCATATTATTCCACTAATACATCTCCTTATGGTCATGATACATTTTTGTCTTACCTAGATAAATAGTATAGTACGACTCATACGCCTCAGCCAAGAACCTCTCTCGCAAACTATCTATATCAGGAACACATAACCTCCCTTGGTATCGTAAGGTACCACCACCACTAATCTCAAAGACCATCACCTTTTGCCCACCTACATCACTTTTGATCCTATGAAGATAGGATCCAACACTTGATTCTCCTTTACTTCAGCAATAAGAGAGACTACGCCACCTCCTACACAACCACACCAGCATCCTCAAAGTCCAAGAGATGAACTCCAACGTTATCCAAATGGTGAATATCTTTCACCAACTCCTACTTTCCTTCCAACTTGAGCTAGATTTCCTATAGATAACCTTCTAAAAGAATAAACAACCATATTAGCTTTACCTGGACGGTAGTGAAAATTTATGTGATAATCCTTGAGAAACTCAATCCATCTCTTTTGCCTGAGGTTAGGATCTTTCTGAGTAAAGACATATTGTATGTTCTTATGATCAGAAAATATATCTACATGCATGCCATATAGATAGAGGCACCATATTTTCAATCCAAACACCACAAAAAATAACTCTAAGTCAGGAGTTGAATAATTTTTCTCATGTACCTTAAACTATCTAGAGGCATAAGCTATCTCCTTGCCATGCTGCATCAAGACACAACCAAGCCCCACACGGGATGCATCACAATTTACCATAAATCCATTTGTTTTATTCGATAATGTCAAGACCAAAGCTGAAGTTAGCTTATCTTTCAGCTTCTTAAAACTACCCTCACAAGAATCCGACTACAAGAACTTTATCTTCTTCTGAGTTAAGTTAGGCAATAGGGTACATATAGAAGAGAAACTCTCTACAAACCTCCAATAGTAACCAACTAAACCCAAGAAGCTTAGAATATTAGTTGGAGTCATGGGTCTAGACACTTCTTAACCACTGCAACTTTCTGCGGATCCACCATGACCCTTTCACTAGAAATGACATGACCCAAAAAATTAAAAGCGTTCAACTAGAACTCACATTTCGAGAATTTGGTATACAATTGTTTCTCTTTTAGGGTCTGCAACACAATGTAGAGGTGATTAGCATGATCCACTTTACTCTGTGAATACATCAAAATATTATCTATTAATACAATGATGAACAAATCCAGAAACTGATGAAAGACCCTATTTATTAAATCAATGAAGGTCGTTGAGGCATTGGTTAACCCAAAAAACATAACTAGAAACTCAAAAGGCCCATATCGGGTACAGAAGGCAGTCTTAGGGATATCCACCCCCTTAATCTTTAATTGATGAGACCAAGACCAAAGATCAATCTAGGAAAAAAACTTAGCATCCTGAAGTTGATCAAATAAATTATCTATCCTTTTACGTTGTTACTTATTCTTTAGTGTCACCTTATTCAACTGTCGGTAATCAATACACATCCAGAGGTAACCATCCTTCTTATGCATGAATAAAACTGGTGCATCCCATGGAGACACACTAGGATCGATGAAACCCTTGTCTAAAAGATCCTTTAGTTACTCCTTAAGCCTCTTTAACTCAACTGGAGTCATTCTATATAGGCGAATAAAAATAGGATAAGTGACTGGAACAAGATCTATCCCAAAATCAATCTCTCTATCAGGAGGAACACCAGGAAGGTCATCAGAAATACCTCAAGAAATTCATTCACCAATGAGATGGAATGTAAAAAAGGACCATCTATGTTAGAATCTATAACCTAGACTAGATGATGGAGAAACCCCTTAGAGATAAATCTCCAAGCTCTAAGATAAAACATGAACTTCCCCTTCGGAGCTAGGTAACTACTCTCCCACTTAATAACTAGCTCATTAAGGAATTTAAAGACAACTTTACAGCTTCAATAGTCTAAAGAAGCATAACACTAGTGTAACTAATCCATCCCCAATATGACATCAAAATCAACCATGACTTATTCAAACATATCCACCAAGGTTTCCCGACCACCCATAGACACCACACAGCCCCTATAGAATTTTTTAGCCAACACAAAGTCACCCACTAGGGTAGAAATAGAAAAAGGGCCTGGAATACACTCGGGACCAAAACCAAAATGCACAGCCACATATGGGGTCATATAAGACAGAGAGAACCCCGAATCAAAAAAATGGTACACATCAAAGGAAAAAAGTTTCAAAATACCAGTAATGACATCAGGCAATACCTCAGACACCTAATGAGTAGTGAGAGAATAGAGTCAATTTCAACCATTGCCGAAGCTAAATAAGAGGCAACAAGAACATTATTTTCCCCAAAAGCAACCTTACTAATAGGAAAGTTTCTAATCATGTGCCTGTAATGCCCCAAGATCCCATCTCGAGACATCACACAGTTCTTATGATCTCAAAGGACCATAAGCTAATCCTTTACTGATATTTGTACCTGTACACTACATAATATCTGAAATAAATGCGGAAACTAGCCATAAGGTTCAGAACTTCTATGAATACTCAAAATATAAAAAACTGAATACTAATACATCTGACATCTATCTGAAAAGCCTCTGTACTGTCTGAGCTATGGAGTTGATGGGACACGTCCCCAACTAACTCCGTCAACTGAAAATATAAACAAAATCTTATGAAAATAATAGTAAATTGAAACTCGTCCTTGAAAGAAGAGGACTCACTACTACAACTACTGTTGCTGACTGGGACAGAATTGCTGAGGAAACTCTGGTCCTGTGCCTCTGAACCTATGGTGCCAAATAAAACACCATAGCGCAAATGCGTCAGTACAGGGATGTACTGAGTATGTAGATGAGGTAAGGCTAAATGCAAAGGGTCATGCGTGCATAATATCTAAATTGTATAATAATGAAAATGTCGCACGAGAACATATACATGAATGCACAGATTATAATCACAATCATCACAACTCTAGATACTAAAACTTGGATACCACTTTACCGCAGACTGAACTCACTATTGACACTGAGATACCGAATCACTGATTTATCTAATACTGATAACTGAGGATCTTGATGCACTTATATCAAAGACTGAATTTTGACCTTTACTGCTTTCGACTGACAGGATTTGAGATCAACCTCTCTAATGATGATAGTCAGAAACTATTATCAATGATAAGAAATATGAATATATCTGAATCTGACAACAAAAATACTCAATAGAATCTGAGACTATGAATCAAGCTTTTCTGGCGGCATATCTCTGAATATGATGTCAAATAACTATATATCAGAACAAGCCTATCTGATGGGATGGTCCATGAATCAATTGAACTATCTGAGTTCCTCATAAAGATAGATGACTGTATCTGACAGTCCTAATTTCTGAAGATTGATACTAAAACTGAAACTATGGGAAGTAGTCACTTAATCGATATGCCCCGACCTACCACAGGCAGGGTCCAACCTATAACCCTAGCTGGAAGGGTATCAATACCGTGCCATGGGTAAAGACCTCTCTGGTCAATCTTCTCTGACGGATGACCCTCAATAAAAAGTTGACCTAAGGCAATATAATAGTCAAATACTCTTTCTCTAGAGGTGACAACCTTACTAATAGAGACTCCTGCATCCTGCACTGGCTACGTAGTTCTAGAGGTTAGGGATTGCTACTAACGACTCCGAGCTCTCTCTCGCTGATGGGAGGAGTCGCCATCCTTTCCCTCGCTCGGTGCTAGCTTCTACTCCCAACTGAAAGACTCAGAACTAAATCCTCAAGTGAACACAACTAAACTAAATCTAATACTGATCATGTTTCTTAAAAGATCTGACTGAGTTATTCTGAGATCACTTAGTTCTATATCTGACAGAAATGGAATTGAATCATGGTATATGACTGACGATACAAAGCTTACATAGATTATTCAAATCACTTTTGAGATCAGAACTGAACACTTGAATACTATTAGTTCTGAGCTGATTGTAGGACTGAGGCTAGATTACTAGCGATACAGAGATTACAGAGATAACTAAGATTACTACGATTACTTAGATCACGAAGCTTTCTTAAGTTCTGCAACTATATGAGGATATAGAGTTCTATAGTTCACTGAGTTATGAGAATCATAGTTCAACTGGATTTATCGAGAAACTGATATGGCTCTAGACAACAGCGCTATTGTCGGGTATAAATACCCCCAGGACTCGATAACATAAAAGTAAAACATAATCATTCTTAACTAGTCATCACCACCATCATTTTTTCATCATCACGGTCATTCATTCATCATCACAATTACTATAGAGTCCCTTCAAACCTTTAAGAATCATCTACATCAGTTCACCATTATATACTAGCCTAGGGAAGACATACTATTAGATTATACCCCATTCAACAAAGTCTTACACCAAGTACTTCACACCTAAATCAATCTTGACATATATTTGGACATCATATGGTTTGGGGAAAACTTCGTACTATCATGTCTCAACTTACTTGCTAACCACTTGACTTGTAGTAAAAGCTTAGCACATATCAAGGAGCACATAATTGGGGAATTTACGACCATCACCTCTCCACTTGTTCACTAAGGTCCTTTAACAATCACTAGACACGCACGGGTTTATACTTATTTAGGGATTTCCCACTATCATGGAATAATTCATCCACTTGAGCATTTTATCAAACATTAGGCATGCATAAACTAACTCACAATTTCGGGTTTCATCTTCAACATACTACAATGGCCCTTATTCTTCACTAAGCTCTCATCAAACCTATGGGGGACATGCTCTGCTTATTCCACCATTTCTACACCCAAATATCATGAACACATCACATAGAAAACAACATAAGGAAGATTCATCACAAATATCACATGGACTCCACATTCAAGGGTCAAAGATCATAAACCTTATAAACAAACATGAATCAAAACTCAACATGAGCTGGAACATCAATTTCAACTCACATGAATTATTAACAACTCATAAACATAAAATCTTTGAGTTTTAGAAAAGGGTACTTGAGCGTCTTGGATAAAAGGGACCCAAGAATCAACATCTACATACCTTGGGGAAACTCTTTTATTGAAGGCCTTTGGAGAGATTTTTAATTTCTTTAGATGTTTCTTGATTTTTGCTTGAAGAAGAGAGGAGATTTTAATGTTTTGGAAACCCTAATTTTTGAAGTGGAAAGAGAGAAAATGAGGCCAATTCTCATGTAATGAGGCCAATTCTCATATCGCGCCAGTTCACTGGAAAATGGATAATTGAGAATCGCATTACCATCTTGGTTGGGAACTGGAACTATACCACGATGCGGTGGAATCATAGAGGCTCACTGGATTTTGATGATTGCCATTTTGCCTGGCTCTGCGTCGTGCTAAGGTGCCAGGTTGCACACTGTTTCACTAAAATAGCTCTAACTCTTCACCCGAGTGTCTGATTTGGGCAAATTTGGTATCGATGGAAAGCTTATTTAATGCTCTACATGACAAAAAGTTGAAATTAAGGAAATTCAATACGATTGAAAGTATTTCATACTTGGGAAGATATTTCTGAAACTTGTAGAATCAAATTTCCACATTACTGAATACGCTCTAAGGCTTAGACTGGAAGAGGACTTTGTGGCGTATTACAGTGCCCTGGCTGACCATAGTTGAAAAACTTATCCTTTTCTTCATTATAGTAACCCCGATGCAATCGACCAAAAAATGTGTAAAGAGGATATGATGGAGCTGACTGGGCCCCACTAGCCTTAGATTAGGTACGTTATGCCATAAAGTTGTGTCCACTATGATAATACCTGTCGCCTGACGGCTTTGGGTAGGGAGAACTAGCCATTGAGAAATACCCGGAGTTTTCCCACTTGTTCTTGGGCCACTTCGCACCATCCTTGCCACTTTACTGTTGGCCACCACTCAACTTAGAAAATCTAAAATTCTGGCTCTGCCTTTCCCCAATCTTCCCCAATCTATGTCCTCGTTCAACAAGGATGCCTTACTCTCTAGAATTAAGTCCTGAGACAACCCAAAAGCAAACTTCCTCATTCTAGACCTTATGCTAGAAATACTACTACAAAAATGGCTATTAATGAAGGGAAATCTGGTCCCTAAAAGCCTATTTCTGGTCCTTAAAAGTCAATAGCGACCAGAAAAATCTGTTCGCCGCCCGCCCTTATAGGCTTCGTCGCTAAAATTTAATAGTGACGAGCTTTTTTTACTGGTCCATAAAGGTTTTCAGACCAGCACAAATATGATCCCTAAAAATGTTTTGGTGACCAATTTTCTGGTCCTTAATTAAATATTACATTATGTTCTTTTGGTCCCTATAGACCTTTAGCGACCATTATTTGCTCATCCTAAGAAATACATTATCCCTGGACTATGTTTTATAGACCATAAATTATGGTCTTGAACTAAATATATAATTTTCTTTGTCCAGTTTCTTAAAATTATTATAAAATACAATATAGAGAATGAGATGCATATAAAAATATATAAAGAAAACCTTTGTATATATTACAAACAAATGTATTTACACTTCAATTATCGTCTAGCCATGATATAAATATCATAGAACTGGTTACATAATCCCAAATCTAACATTCCTAGCTTGTATTGTAAAGTCTCAGCAATGACGATAATCATCTTTGAATAGCCAGTATGAAATCTTCAAAACTTGTATCTTCAAAACATCCAAACCTACAATTAAGAGAGTTTTCACATATAATTAGCATATGGAATGATCTAGTTTAGTACTTTAGAACAATTCATCACTATATGCACAAAGAAACCTACAGTATCATACGAACTTGAATATGAACTAGAATACAGTCACCTACTCAGAGCAGAACTCCAGTTCAACAAGTCACAAGGTGCTTACTATGGCTGGATTATACTCGTTCTTGCAACTACAATGATGCCAAATAACATACTAGAATGCATTCTTCCAGACGTGAACAACCAATGGATGAGAATAAAATAATTCAGTTTGTTAGAAAAACTGGCACACCAAGTTCATGCATGGTAAAGAAGAGGAAACTTGAAATGCATTTACCTAGGATAAGTTATCAGACCCATCTAAAACAATCAAAAGAACATCCAAGAGCTGTTCATCAAGTAATAGAAACTGAAAAGGCATAGCCTTTTAAAATCGACTAACATGCATCAAATCAATTCTAGCTTCTGTGCTAAAGACTCTACCATAAAGTGTGTCTTTTCTATGAAAACAGCTAGTTCCAGTGTACAAAGGGCCTCCATAACCATCAGCATCGTGGAATTCCACCTTAAGTTGATGTAAAAGTAATGGTAGAAAATAGCAATGCATATTCATCAACACCAAATTGAATGATTCCCGAACTAAAA
The DNA here is from genome assembly GCF_002878395.1 of Capsicum annuum. NCBI lineage: Eukaryota > Viridiplantae > Streptophyta > Magnoliopsida > Solanales > Solanaceae > Capsicum > Capsicum annuum. The sequence goes on from NC_061116.1 coordinate 49,025,267, forward strand.
CAAACTAGAGATGTACTAACCTCATCAATTACTCTTAGAGAACCATAAACTTCGTTTTTAGTAGTATTTTCGAAAGATTGTGGAAATTGCACAAAAATAATTTCATGACTTTTTTATTTATCCATAAAGAAGCAAAGAGCATCTTGAATCGAGTTTGAGTTGTTCTAGTACATATCACAATCTACATTCAGAAGTACTGGCCCATTGTTGATCTCCGAGGACACTCTGATTTGAATGTTTTAAATAACAAAATCATCCAAATGTTTATCCAAGATTTCATAAAGTAACAAAAACATCTTGCTCCCTTATGTGATGAACAACTGGCACTACCACTTACCAATGCATTCATCGCCCCGGTTTTAAAATTATGGAAGTGCAGAGGTCGCTTCTCCCGAGCCAAATATACTAAAGTTGGCAGTTTTACCCAGTCAATGTCCTTTGTGCCTTCATCTCTGCTGTCAATTAGTATCCAGTATGCAAATAAAAGAAGATGTAGATAAGATCAGATATGTAAAGTTACAGTTATTCTGCCTATAAGTGATAGTAAGCTATGGATTAAATCCAATTCATCAAAGAATTGCACTATACAAAAAAGGGTGAAAAGTGAAAACATATGTTTTGTGCATACATAAATTGTTGAATCAACATAAGAAACTAGTACTTGGCCTAACTTGCTTTTATATACCTGCAAGATAGCAACATGGGTTTTCTCGAATGAATATGAATCCCATTTAGAAAATCCTTTGTATTCTAATTTTGTTTGGTATGAGGCTGTTCCAGCCTTGCGCAACTTCAATTTTGTTTGCCATGTCCTCGTATAATCTCTGCAGCATTAAGAAAAGACGTTGTCTATCAAACCATATATATACCTTAGAATTTTATCGATTTGACCTACTATTAGCTAGTCGTAAGATTTATGCTTGAAAATCAACAGTTTTGGATAAAAAATTTTATCAAATAGAAAAAGAATCTTTAAAGAACAGGCAAATACTGAAACAAGAGTATTTGATTGGACACAAAGTTGAAGAAAGAGAAACAAACTCTTTGCACATACCAAATGCATCTTCAAAATTTAAGGTCTTAAACATGTCATGACATTTCTACGATTACAAGAGTATGTAAGTAGGGATGAACCATTAAGTTACAATTTGAAGAGTTTCCAAGAACGTAAACGTGTCATTCTTTCTGAAATAGACTGAAACGAAGTTAATGTCATATAAATTGGATCAGAGGGAGTACCTTTATTTTAGAAAAATCTACACCAGATTGATCTAAGAACCCTAAGAATGATCATACCCCCTCCTGCAACAGGTTATTTCTGATAATTAGTCCACATACAACAACATGAAAAATCTTTATATTTGCCGCACTTCACAAAAAAAGTTAAAATCTTATTATATTTAAGAGTAAGTACCTTATATTTGCTGCACATCACAAAAAAGTTAAAATTTTTACTGACTATAGGTAGTTTTTCTTTTTATGCCCATGAGTTAATGACTTTGTTAAGCTACATTTCGTACTCTTTATGACATAGTTTTTGGTCAACCTATGATGCTTTATGAGTACACATGTCCTCATACTTATACTACACTTGATGCATCAAAAGATGCAGATCCTAGTTCTAGCAGGTTCAGAGCCGCACCTAAACTAATTCCATAGGTACTAACTAGGCAGCTGACTTAGTACCAGCTAACTATATACACTGACTATACGAATCATTAACTTTTATATTTGCTCCAAATGCAACCAAAATATTACAATCAATAAGATTAATAGCAAGATGTGAATAAAAATGAAGGAAATATTATCGATTGGCATTAAGGAGTGCAACAAGGCTAAGATAAGAGTCAGGATTCTGCCAGTAGCTAGGACAAGATGTGCTGCAGCAAGCACATAGAATACACTCATACATCGAATACAATTTAGCCCATCACTCTTACTCTAGGATATCTCCTTCCCAGGAGCTGGTGCAGGTGTCTTCCTCTTAAGCCAAGGCTCAATAGACTTATACTAATTATAAAAATTAGTCATATCAACAACCATATCCTTAATCATAAACATATGTGGTTACGGCGTAATCGTTAATGCAAAATCCGATGATATCTTTGTAAAATAAGCAAGTCCATTACAACCGTCAATGTTCATTGCACAGGAACCACAGATCCCTCTCTGCAAGATCTCCTAAATGTAAGCGAAGGATCTATTTCATTTTTTTATTTTGATTAATGCATCTAGAACAATTGGACAACATTCTTTCAGATTAATTTTGTACTCCTGGAGCTCCGATTTCCCCGGGTTGTCCAGATTCCATCGATAAATTTAAAATGGCTTCACATTTGGCTTTAATTCTACCGTCTATGCTTTGGCTTCGGAATCATGAGATCAGCCAACGTCTAGACTAATATTTCTCCGACCCGAGCCTGAAAATTGTCCGTTGATAATGCGAATCATCTTGGATTGACAAATCCTCTTGAAGAAAAGAATTAGGGCTTTTGAGAGGGAGGTTATCTATCTATTATGATAAAAGAGGGTTTTGAGGTAGAAAAATAAAGAATCTAACAGGTCAAAAAACTTCAACTAATTCTTTAATCTATCTGAGAAATCTGAACAGAGAAAAAACCACATTAAATTAAACACACAACTTTTTAGTTATGCAAGTCTCCAAAGAACATTTTCAATTCAACACAATAGGAAAACAAATCACAATAAACCCTCAAATACCTGCACAGGTAATCTCAACGTCCTGATAAACCAAATTGAATTCTAAAGAGTAGCATAAACTAAACTCTTCTTAAGCTACAAATGGACATCGAACATTACAATAAATATGAAAATAAATAGCTATCATCAATAGCTAATGGTTCAGAAAATAGAGAAATAAATTATAATAAGATTTAGCAAGTGTTTTGTTGTCGTCTAGAAAAAATAAGGATTACATGAGGAAAAGAAAGATTAATTTGAAGTTTCTAGAGTAAAAAAACTGAAGTATAGAATCTAACAGGCCAAAAAATTCCAACTAATTCTTCAATCCATCTGAAAAATCTGAACAGAGACAAACCCATATTAAATTAAACACACAACTTTTTAGTTCTACTACAAGTCTCCAAAGAACTTTTTCAATTCAAGTTATTAGGGAAACAAAGCCACGATACACTTTCAAATACTTGCTCAATCTTTAACCTACAACCCAATTTTCTTATTTTCAAACTTCACACAATAATTATTAGTATTTCAAATACTTTGCATGTGCTTGGGTTAACAACAAAGAGAGAACTGAAGTAAAAAAAAATTCATCAAGAAAAAATATTAAAAATTCAACCTAACTTACTCTTAATTTTACCTGATAATGTACTTGATATCAAAATCTAATAGTAATTTAGCCAGATGACGTAGGAGAGAATTAGATCTTGCATTTTAAGAGACCCATACCTTGCAATTTTTAGAGAAGCAGATGAAATTCTTGGATTTTGCCGCTTAGAAAGAAAGAGAAAATTTTCTAAACTAATATAAGTGGTGCCTTTTTTGCTGAAATATTTTATGACCTGCTGAAATTTTAGCCTTTAGAGACTAGGTCTTTTTATTAGTTAAAATTTTTTAAAATGAAAATATGTATTAGGAACTAGAAAATAATTTCATCCCTGTATGTATGTTATTAGGGACCATATTTTATACTCGCCGCTAGATCTTGGTCTCTACTAAACCTTTTTCTTGTAGTGAAACTAACTCCGGAGCATATCGAGATAATTGGTGAAACTTCAAGGAAAAATTCTTGACTGACATCTTGACTTTCTTTAAGTTCACAAACTCTTTCGCCTTTTCTTTCTTCAACACCTGAGGAAAGAAACAGTCCATAAAAGTACTAGAGTAATCATCCCATAAGGCTGACTCAACATCTTACTCCTTGACTGCTCTTATTTCTCATACCATTGGTATGCTATATCTTTCAGTTTATAAGCAGAAAATTCCACACCCTCTACATTAGTAGCATACATAACATGAAAGATGTTTTCTATCTCATCAACAAAAGATTGAGGAACCTCTTCTGCCTTAGCACAAGTAAACACAGGATGGTTCAACCTCATAAACTAGCCAACCCTTATGTCCTTAGATGATTGAGTAACAAAAGCACCATGCTTGGATTGAGAAGCTACCAACTATGCCAACATATGAATTGATTGACAAAACTTAGATTTTCCATATCAGTCTAAGGAGCTCGTGAAGGAATGGAGGGAACCGATGGAACTCTAGGAGGAAAATCAAAAACTGGACCCTTAGACCAGGTATGGACCCCATAAGTTGAATGGGTCCCATCAACATTAGCCTTAGGTGGGGCAGAGAAGTTTTTGTGAGCTTTAGATCATTGAGGTGGCATGATCTAAGAAGCGAACAAATAGGTATTAGAGAAGATTTCAGGACCTTAGACTCTATATCTTAATAACAAATCACAAGAAAGAGAAACATTCCTAAATGACTTGTAGCCTCTCCCTTATGAGTGTGGTGCATTACACACCCTTTAAAGAGACTCTACTCGATACGGCTTTGTTGGACACCCAATTGACCATGAACCTAGAGATATGATACCTATCTGACATGACCCAAACTGGGGCCTAGTCGTGTCAGGTATCTTAAGTCCAACCAGGACTAGATACCTACCTAATTACCCGACCGTAACCTCCTTACACCCTATGTTGGATGAATTCTGACCATATAATAAGATTAAACAATAATATTTCATAGAAATTAAGCAAAGTCTACAATCATAATCCATTAACCTCAATAAAAGATCCAACCAATTCCAACCCAATGATAATACCAATAGTAAGGCTGACACTAATATCGACACCGTCGATGCCCATAGTTGTCCGACAAACCTCTATCCAACATTAATAACATCTGGTCGAGATAAGACCTCGACCTTAGCCAAAACCAAATAAAATAAATAATAAAAAGAAAAGAAGTCTCTAGCATAAAATGGAGCCTTCTGGAATATCAAAGCTCTCCACTTCACCCTGACTCTAAGTTGTCCCCGAATCCAAGTCACTAAGGAGGAGGAATGAAAGTATTCTAGTTCCTGCATCACATGGGAATACAGTGCCCAAAGACCATTAGCAGAGTGAATGCTAGCATGTACTTAGGGATAAAGATAAAATAATGCCATCACTCAGAACCAGAGTAAATAACTATATGCAATCACATAGATACATATATATATAGCGTGTCAGGAACGGAGCTGGGTTTAGCATGCATTTAAAACCTTTACCTGGGATGTGAAACTTTCCCATCCTAAAACCATCCATTGGCTATATAGGTTCATCCCCCCTACTGAAAGGGCCCCAATGCGTGTTAGATTTACCAACCAAAGAATAAAACCTAAGATGACTAGTACATATCCCAAAACATAAGAGTGACATTATTCACATGGTCCCCATGACCAAACCTCACATCGGCAAATATGAGTTTTGAGTATTGCTCCCCCTGGGACCTCCACCTTTTATGACTTTGCTTACACAACCCTCTTTAAGCCCATATTAAAACCAATTATATATTCCAACAATTTACCGAGGAGTCTTTTGTTTAGGCATTAACCGTAGTTATCTTTTTACCAAAATTAGATCTTACAAGTCTATCCTTTTATGTCATACCAAAACTATCAAACCAAGTTGACTGCCAAGATTCAAATTAAACCAAAACCATGGCCATCAAGGCCTTTCCAAACCAGTTAAACCAACCAATCCAATTTAAGTTCCATTACCTTTTATGCAATGCAAATATTTCAAGAATAGCCACACTGTGTGACCATATCATTCTCATTAGGTTGAGGGCACATATGTTTCAAAACCATAATCAGGTAATTTGGGGGAATCCAAAGTGCCCCTATATCCATTTACCATAACCATGCATTCTATAGTGTTAAAATTATATTAAAAGCATGAAAAAAATATCATTAAACCATAAGAAACATTATTCAACCATGAACATCCAAAACCCCCAACCATTATTTCAAACCATAACAATGTCATGAAAATTATACATTAAAATGCATGATTTTTTAAAAAAAATAATAAGGGAGGAGTAACATTCCTTAGACATCAAGGAAGACGAAAAGAAACCACCTTTGAAAGCCTTAATTGATTATCTTGAATAAACCCTAGCCTTTTTCTTGAGAGAGAGTTTGAGAGAGACATTAAGAGTGTTTGATTAAGAAAAATAGGTTAAAGAAGCCTCTAAATGTGTTTTATGTCGTGGTATCAAAGGGAGTTACAAAGGGGAAATGTACAAAACACCCCCAACTTAAAAATGTAAAATTACCGCAGGTGGTTATGAGTTGACCCTTCAACTCAACACCACAACATACAAGTTGTACCATCCATTCATCACCCGAAAAGAACCAAGTGGTACCATCCATACCATAACAACTGATAACTGACTAACTATCTGAAAGTGTCTGAAAGGGTCTAACTGTGTGAATGTGGAGTTGATTGGATAAGTCCCTAAATAAATCTGGATGACTATTGAACTGAATCACTAAAATAATCATAAATAGTCCTCGAAATATGAGGACTCGCCACTGTACTGCTGCTGATGCATTGGAAGGTCTAGGTGTGGTCGGGAACCTGAGCGTCCAAACCTATGATATGATATATCACACTGCAAGAAACGAGTATGCGGTTAATACTTTGAATGTATTGGTATTCTAGATGTGGTTAGGATGATATGCATGGGCTCATGTACATGGATAATAACTGACTAAATAAATAACATGAGATAACTGATACATAGTATGCATGAAAGTTGTAAAATATGAGGATGGAAGACCAAGCATATAACATGATACTGGAATAGTCTATAAACTGATCTTTAATGTTGAAGGAAATAGGGTTTTATTCTTGAGACAGTTTGTGAAAAGATGAGTGATTTTTCCCTTTTGGGGCCTTAATGTTATGTTATGGCTGAGAAAAAGTAAGGGAAAAATACTGAAATACCCTCTTTGACCTGAAATTAATTAATCTAAATGTGGCCAGAGATGCAATAAGCGATGCGTCAGTCGCTCAGTCGGTGCGTTAGGAAACGCATCTCATCGAACCCTACCAACATGATAGGCGGTGTACCATAGCCATATCGCACTGACTCACTTGTTTGAGCATCCAAACATGCCTCAAACCTCGTTTGAAAATTTCAAAACTTACCCAAGATATGTTATCGACCACTCTAATCATGAATCAACTTAAAATTGACGTTCTAAGGTTGGGAAGGTCAGAATTAAAATTGTCAATGTTTATGGGACTTTAGAAATGCCTAACTCTTAACACTTGGTCAAATTTTCTAAGTCTTCGACCCCATTAACATACAAGAGTGAGCTGAAAAAAGTTAGGATCTTACGGGGTCTTACAATATCTCCCCCTTGGGAAAATTCATCCTCGAATGAGACTGGTTAAGCTGAGTATTACTAAGGTACTGAGGTTACACGTTGAATATGGATAACTAAAATATGATTTCATGACTGAGTCTAAATATGGTGACTGACTGAACTGGTTCATGAATGCATGCAATGACATAAATATGATCATATGGATGGAACTGAGAATGGAAAAGAGATAATCTCAGGGAAAACTATTAACTTGAATAGAATCTGAGTTTACGAAGAAGAGGTGAGGATAATTGGTTTACATATCTACTTTTGCTTCCCAAATGGCTCCCTCAACAGACTAATTCCGCCATAAAACTTTGACCAAGGGAACTTCTTTGTTCCTTAGTCTCTGAATCTAACGATCTATTATTTCAACTGGGATCTCTTCGTAAGAAAGGTTGTCTTGAACATTTGTACTTTCTAAGGGAACAACTATAGCTAGATCACCAATAGACTTCTTTAATAAAGAAAGATAGAATACTGGGTGAACGGATGCCAAATCTTTAGGAACCTCAAGCTCGTAAGCTACTTTTCCAAAGCAGCTCAAGATTTTGTAAGGGATAACATATCGAGTACTAAGCTTCCTGTCCTTGCCAAACCTCTTCACTCCCTTTATGGGAGATATTTTAGAATAAACCAAGTCTCCAACTATGAACACGAGATCCCTCTTCACACACATCAGCATATGATTTCTGGTGACTTTGGGATGTCTTTAGCCTTTTTCTAATTACCTAAAATTTATCTAATGCATCAAATACTGAATTTGACCCTATCAATACGGTCTCACCTACCTCAAACCAACAAATAGGAGATCTATATCTCCTCCTATACAGAGCCTCAAATAGAGCTATCTGAATACTGGAATGATAATTGTTATTGTAAGAAAACTCAATCAATAGAAAGTGATCATCCCAATTGCCCTTAAAATCGATAACACAAGTTCTCAACATATCCTCTAAGGTCTGAATGGTCCTCTTTACCTGACCATCTATCTGAGGGTGAAAGGTTGTACTGAGATAAACTTGGGTACCAAGACCCTTCTGAAAAGACTTCTAAAAATGAGAGGTAAACTGAGTACCGCTATTTGAAATAATGGACAACAGGACTCCATGCAGCCTAACCAACTCTCTAATATAGAGCTTGGCATAATCCTCAATTGAATAAGAAGTATGTACTAGTAAGAAATGGGATAATTTAGTCATTCTATCTACAATAACCCAAATTAAATCATGCTGGCATCGTGAACGAGGAAACCCTATCACAAAATCCTTATTCACCTCTTCCCACTTCTATGTAGGGATGCGGAACTCCTGAATAGTGCTACTAGGTCTTTAGTATTCAACCTTAACCTTCTAAAAATTATCACACTTGGCTACAAACTCTACAATATACCTTTTAATACCACTCCACTAATAAATTTCCTACAAATCACGGTACATCTTAGTAGAAACTAGGTGAATAGAGTAAAGTCCACCATGCGCTTTTCCAAGAATTCACTATCTTAAACCATCTACGCTTGACACACACAGTTTGCCTTGGTGGCATAAAACTCCATCTCCCTCTTGGGAGAAAACCTCTACTTTCTAATCTCTGACTGTCTCCTTCAACCTAACTAGACTGGGATTGCTAACTTGATTTTCTTTAACTTTAGCAACCAAAGAATATTCTGAACTATTGTGTACCCATACACTAACCTCAGCTGAGTCAACCAAACAAATGCCTAACCTAGCCAACTGATGAACCTCCTAAACCAACTTCTTTTTTATCATTCTCAACATGAGCAACACTACCCATAGACAATCTACTATGGGCATTTTCTACTACATTGGCCTAGATCGAATGATACAAAACACTCATATCATAATCTTTCAATAATTCCTTCTCTAACGAAGATTTAACTCCCTCTATGAAAACACATACTACAAACTCTTGTGGTCTATAAACACATCAACATATACCCCATACAGATAATGCCTCCAAATTTTCAAGGCAAACACAGTAGCTGCTAACTCAATATCATGGGTAGGATAATTCCTCTCATGAGGCTTAAGTTGTCTAGAGGAATAGGCTATGAACTTACCTCTCTGCATCAAAACACAACTCAAACTAACCCTAGAAGTATCACAATAAACAACAAATCTATCTAAACCATATGACTAGGTCAAAATTGAGGTTGAGGTGAGTTGAGTTTTTAACTCCTGAAAACTCTTCTCACAAGAATCTAACCACTTAAACTTGATTTTCTTCTGAGTCAATCTGGACATGGGGGATACAATAGATAAAAACCCTTCAACAAACCAACAATAATAGCCATCCAAACATATGAAACTCCTAATATCTGACAGAGAAATAGGTATGCTCCAGTTTCTCACTACTTTGGTCTTTTGAAGGTCGACCTAATGTCATTACCAGAATTTGTATGGCCATGGAAAGCTATTGATCTTAACCAAAACTCGCACTTACTGAATTTGGGGAACAATTGATAGGCTCTAAGAGTCTATAATACTATTTTGAGATGGTTTGCATGATCATTTTCACTATAGGAATAGACTAGAATATCATCAATGAAGACTATGACAAACATGTCCAAGTACTATTTGAACACTATGTTCATCAAGTCCATAAAAGTTGTTGGGGAATTTCTTATAACAAAGGACATGACTAAAAATTCAAAGTGACCATACCAAATTCTGAAAGCTATTACTGAAATGTCACAATCTCTGACTCTGAGCTAATGATAGCCGGATCTGAGGACTATCTTAGAGAAATAACTGACACCTTGAAGTTGATCGAACAAGTCATCAATTTTGGGAAGTGGGTATTTATTCTTGATTGTGAATTTGTTCAGTTGACAATAAACGATGCACATTCTAAGAGAACCGTCTTTCTTTTGCACAAAAAGGATTGGAGCACCCTATGGGGAAATACTGGGCCTGATGAATCCCTTATCTAAGAGATCTTTTAACTATTATTTTAACTCCCTTAACTCCGCTGGAGCCATTTTGTAGGGCAGAATAGAGATAGGCTGGGTATCTGGAAGAAGGTCTATTCCGAAGTCAATCTCCCTTTTGGGAGGTACTCCGAGAATATCTTCAGGAAACACATCTGGAAATTCCCTCACTATTGAAACTGATTCAAGAATTGGAGTCTATTAATTAGAGTCCTTAAATTGAACAAAATGGTAGACACACCCTTTGGATATTATTTTTCTCGCTCTAAGGTAGGAAACAAGTTGGCCCCTAAGATCTGAAGTACTAACCCTCCATTCAAGAATTGGTTCATTTTGAAACTGAAAATGAACAACTCTATTTTTGCAATTAACTGAAGCATAGAATGAGTAGAGCCAATCCATGCCGAGAATGACATTAAAATCAGTCATCTCTAATTTCATAAGATCAATTGAAGTGACCTTTTGGGATATTGTAATTAGACAGTTCCTGTATACCCACTTGGCTACAATAGAGCCACCTACTTGGGTAGACACTAAGAAGGGTTCTGCTAAAGTCTCAGGACTAACACTGAAATCAACAGTTATGTAAGGGGTTATAAAAGAAAGAGAAGTTCCAGGATCTAATAAAGCATAAACATGTAAATAAAAGACTTGTAATGTACTAGTAACCACATCAAGAGAATCTTTCTGATACTTTCGAGATCGAAGTGCATACAATCTATTTGGGTGCTGACCACTAGTCGCACTAGAAGTGGCACCCTACTGAGTCAGGCGACCAGATGGAATTGGGGGATGATTGGACTTACCTTGCTAACCACTATTTGTACAATCCCTAACTCTGTGGCCTGGTTTGACATAAATAAATCATACATCATTGTCAGATCTACACACACTTTGATGATTTCTACCATATTTTTGGCAAAGAGGATTTGTGCAACCACTATTCATACTACCTTAGGGTTTGGGGCCAGGTGCCATATCCCAATTATTATATCTGAAATTCGGTACTAGTGCACTAGCTGAAGATGGAGATGAGGCTAAAGATTTCAGACAGAATTGAGAAAAGTTACCACCTTCCAACCTGAGCTTAGCAAAATTGAAGCTGCCCATTCTGGCTCTCTTATTCTCCCTCTCTCTTTCCTTAAACTTGTGCTCCGCAATCTATTTTTCATAGACCATCAACCTAGACAAGTTCATCTTAATCAACATCGTGTTTGTACACTTCTTTACCATGCTATCAACTATGCCAAAAACATACTTACTCATCCTAGACCTATTATTAGATGCCACATTTAGAGCATACCTGGTTAGCCGAGTAAACTTAAGAGAATACTCTTTCACACTCATGTTTCCCTACATCAAATTAATAAACTCCTGAACCTTAGCTTCCCTTAACTCTAAGGGAAAGAACCTATCTATAAAGGTTGTCGCAAACTCCTCCATTTAACAGGACCTGCATCTGCTTCTCTATCTCCCTTTCACTACTTATACCAGGTATGGGGAACAACCTGCAACTAGTAAGCACCCAACTCTGCACTCTAACTAGAAGTCACACCCATAATGTCAGTTACAAACTGAACCATGTCAAGGAACTATTTCGGATCCTCATCAGACTTAGATCCTAAAAATAGAAAAGGGTTCATTTAAGTGAAGTCCCGAATCTTAGCTACGATAGTATTAGCCACCGAAATGGCTGGGATGGTAGCTAGCTGATTATTTTGGGTTGCGATTGAGTTAGCTGAAGTAGTGAATATATCTCTAAATTATCATGGTAGACATGCTCATTCAGGGGATCTTCCTAAATAGATGAAGGTGCAGGCTAGTTCCTATTTGTACTCCCATTAGTCTTTTTGGGAACATGTTCCATAAACTGAAAGAAGATTGAATTAGAAAGAGAGTTCAAATTGAGCTCAGGCTTATTCACACGACATGAATACTTAAAGAAGGGACACTTTTCATAAAACATCTTGTAGCCTCTTGTGCATAATTGTGCCGCACTTCACACCTATATACAAGACTCTACTCAATACAACTTTCAGACTCCCTAGGATACTATGAAAACTTAAGCTCTGATACTAAGTTTGTAACTCCCCGAGAGTACACCCTAGATGTCACACAATGCTTATAGTCAAAAGTGACTGCAAGCTAACCCATGAGATAGTACCTATTGTGAGAACTGAACAAACTAATAATAAAGGATACACATGTGCGAAAAAAAAGCTGGATATGCCATAAGGTTTAAACATTTAAAAAATATTTCTAAATAATATGCCTAAAAAACAAATATCTAACAATAATACTATAAAGAATATCAATCACAACTGATAAATGACTAACTATCTGAAAGTGTTTGAAATCCTCTAATTGACTGACTATGGAGTTGATGGGATAAGTCCCCAACTAACTCCTGCTAACTACTAAATAAAAACACTGAAATAAGCATAAATGGTCCTCAAAATATAAGCACTCACCACAGCTACTGTTGTTGAAGAGCTGGGAGATCTAGGTTCAGTCAGGAACCTGAGCATTCGAATTTATGATATCATACATCATAGCACAATAAATAAGGATGCAGTCAGTACTTTGAATGTACTGGTATGGTAGATGAGGTTAGGATGACATGCATAGGCTCATGTACATAGATAATAAATGACTAAATAAATAACATGCGATAGCTGATACATGGTATGCATGAAAGCTATAAAATCTAAGGATGCATGACCAAGTATATAACATAATACTGGAATAGTCTACAAACTGAAATATTGATACTGAGCAACTAATAACTGTATGCCATGGTGAAGCAACCCTAAAACTAAACTCTTAACTGAATACTGGACTGAGATTGTGGGAGCTATCATCTAACCGACATGCCTCAATATGAGCTAATTAGGGTCGAACTAGTGACCCAGTTGAAAGGGTGTCAGTATCATACCAAGGGTACTAACACTGGCTATACGGATTCACTGAAGTGACGTTCTGAAGGACTAAAGAGTCACCCTCTACCAGTAGGTGCTCTAGTGAGATATATGTCAACCCTCAACTGGCAAGGTAATATTTCAAACCTATGCTGGCTACGTAGTTCTAGAACCCAGGGATTGATACTAAGAGTCACACCCTCAAATGACAAGTGCACCCCCATCCCTGGGTTTGCTCGATACTAAATCCTACTATTAACTAAATTAACATAGATTTCTGAACTGATCTATGTTTGACAGATATGATAATTGACTGAACTGATAATACTCTAATATATCCAAAACCATTTTGAAATTACTGAAACTATGTAAACAACTAAGTTTTTAGGTATTCATAACCCTCAGGACTAGATAACATTACCAGTGGAAACATACTAAAGTTTCAAATTCATGATAAATAGTCATTGTTCAAAATTTATCTATTAGGAATTTCATCAAACACGTGGGAGTCATAAATATAAAGCATGAGAATAGTTAAATCATGGCATAATAGCATAATTTTAATATAAAAATCATGGTTAAGGATATTATATGCAAATATCATCTTTCAAATGAATCAAAGGATAATTCCATCAAGAACACATATAAACATGATAAAAAATAGAAATTCATGGTAGTTCATGGATAAAATTCATGAAAATATGCAAAGGTCATGATTATAAACTTTAAAGTGGAAGCTTGGAGTCCATGGGTGAAAAAGACCCATGGATGAACATCAAACATACCTTAGTTGAAGAATTCGTGAGAGTCTTGGTGAATTTCTTGAAGATTGATCTTGAATGTTGAAGGAGCTACGGTTTTTGTTCTTGTGAGAGTTTGTGAAAAGATGAGTGATTTTGCCCTTTTGGGGCCTTAATCTCATATTATGGCTGAGATAAAGTGAGGGAAAAAGACTAAAATAACCTCCTGGACCTAGAATTAATTAAGTTGAACATGGACAGTGACGTGATAAGAAATGCATCGCGTCTCTCAGTCAACGCATTAGATGACGCATTGCATTGAACCCCACCAACGTGATAAGCGACGCGCCACGACCATATCGCACTGGTTTGCTAGTTTGAACATCCAAACAGGCCTCAACCTTATCCAAAAACTTTGAAACTTACTCGAGACATGCTATTGACCACCCTGATTATTTATCAACTTCAAAATTGATGTTTTAAGGGAAGAAAGGCCAGAACTAAAATCATCAAAGTTTAAGGGGCTTTGGAAATGCCTAAATCTTAACACTTAGTGATTTTTTTATTTCTTTTCACTACCGTCAGTCACATCCTTGCCTTTTTCTTTCAATGGTTGGCCCATCAAAATAACTAAGTCATCCTCTTCTTCTATCTCCATAATTCTTCGATCAAATGTACCTAGAATGGGTTGGCTCTTCCACTCAGCTATGTATACCTGTTCTTGTTTCAGCTCAGCTGTGAACTTAGGCAGGTTTGGAATTAAGAGCTCCCATAGCTAGTGGTTTACCTTTTACTTTATGTCATCTATTCTAGTATAAATATTCTTATACAGCTTCAAAGCCTCTACCATAATCTTTTCCATAAATAGATTGAACTACTTTTCTAATACTTTGTGTAGTTGTTCAATCTTCTTTTGATCTTTCACTACTTTAATAATGTTTTTTGGTGTTAACCCGTTCTCCGAGTAGACTTATGACATGGACATTATATCAATCGTCTTAACAGTAGGAGGAAGAAGTTTAGACGTACATACTTCAGAAATGCCCTATAGGTCAACTATGGCAAGAGGTAATGGCATACCTAAATAAATCTCGGATGATTCCAAAGTAGCTTGAGATTGAGAGTAGAATGATGGTAGCTTGTGAATTCTCATCTAAAATTTTATTTTATCCCTTGTTCTCTCAATATCCTACCACTTTGAAGCCTTAACCTCATTATCCATACCTCTGATGATTTGTACCTTTGCCTACTTACATAGTTCAATGATGAGATATAGGAAAGGTTAGGCACTATTAGTCTTGCGTGCTCGATAAAAATATTTTATCAGTAATAATCTACCAAAAATCTTTCTTCAACCTCTTGATCAAACTATTTATCAAGATTGTTTTGTAAATTATGATTTGAATCACCCCAGTCGGTATCAACCTAAGTCAAACAACAACCCAATATTTTTTCTTAAGACTAAATAAGGATTTGGTAATCCTCTCTCTATTTTCAATAAAGTTGGCTCACCATTATCAGTCAACATGCATGCTAGCCATGGCCATTGGTTGGGTGCGCTTGTCATCCAATGCTCAAGCTTTAGAGTGATTGTAGGAGCGCTGTACAACTGACTAAAAAGAATATGGTTGATAGTATATCAGAAATATCCATTATCACTCCCCTAACTAGGATTGCTATCCTATTCTACGTGTCTTCTACCTACGTACCCTTCCTGCAATCCATTTAGAATATCGCGTAGTAGTTAACAAAGAATTCCATAACAATGGTTGGATAGTACAAGACAAGAGGCTTGCTCAAAAAACCATGCTCATACTCATTGAAATATCTCTTGAGATTTGAATATTCTGGAACCTTAAACCTAATTAAGTCTCTAACTTTAAGGTTTTTGCTTTGGATTACATCACCTTCTTCTTTTTAGGTTCTTTTTATGGACTAGCAGTATCCCCCTTTTCACTTTCCATATTTGGGTTAGAGTTGGAACTTTCGCTGCTCTACCTGTCATAACTAACCTCAACACTCAATTAATCCTCCATCTCTTCGTACTAGCAGGTAGGTCTATACTTTTTCTCACTATGCCTCATGTGGTAGGCTAGAGCTTTTGGGTCGCCCTCAGGCTCATCTTGGATTCTCGATGTCGTAACCTCATAGGTTAGCTATGTTCTTCTCACACCTCTCCGTAAAGGTAGACTTTGTGTGACTGTACCTACAATAGCCCAACTAATGGACCAACAACATGCTGACAGTCCATTAAATTAGTGATATTGCCTTTCCATCAAGTAGCCTTAAGTGTCCTTCTATGATAGCTTGGATGATGGTTCTTCACTGAAGCAGCTTGGATGATGGTTCTTCACTGAAGCGACAATCCATTATTCCATTCATCATAGCATTTCCAAAATGACCCAAATTCCAGCCTAATTAGGATGATTTGATGGTCCATTATCCTCCCATTGCTCTTATAAAGAATGTGACTATTTTGGATTTCTTTGATGGTTTAGGATTGATGGCCCGATAAGGTTTTGACGATCCATCAGCCAAGTCCTCAAGGCTGATTAGAATCTTTCCTCTCCGCCATTATCAGTTATGCACATTTAACATATAAATTACACATACTTGACAATAATAACAAAAATAAATCTTAAATAAATTTTTTTAAAACAAATTATGGGTTGCCTCCCACTTGATCTTGATTTAATGTCGCGTCACAACTCGGCTGTGTTGATTACTTAGACTTTATAAAGATACACCGAGGTTACAAACTTCACTTATTCGTGGTGGCCCACATAATTCTTCATACATTGTCCATTTACTTTGAATAACTTCCTCTCCTTATTTTCAAGCTTTACCACACCAGATGCAAAGACTTGAGTTACTTTGAATGGACTAGGCCATTTTGATTTCAGTTTCCTTGGAGTAATTTGAATCTTGAACCAAATAATAATACTAAATCCTCTATTTGGAAATCACTCTTTTCAATCTGCCAGTCATGGTATAACTTCATCCTCTCTTTATAAAGGTTATACCTTTCATAAGCCAACAGACAAAATTTATCCATTTCGTTTAGTTGATCCAATCTCAAGAGAGTTGCATCTTTCCAAATCAAGTTCAATCATTTGATTGCCTATAATGCTTTATGTTCAAGATGTATCTATAGATGAGAAGCGTTGCCTAACACCAATTTTTATAGTGACGTACCTATTAGCATTTTAAAGGCGGTATCGTAGGCCAAAAAGGCATCATCAAGCATTTGTGACCTACCACTTTGGTTTTCATTCAAAAATTTAGAAAGTATAATCATAATTTCCCTATTTGACACTTCCACTTATGCACTCATTGGGGGTGATAAGGAGTAGCTACATTGGGTTGCGCCATACCATCTTTTTTCCTAATGTATCCCTAAATACCTTATTGCAGAAACAAGAGCCCCTATAATTTATTATCATATGTGGAGTACTAAAATGTGAGAATCTATTTTTCTTCATGAATTACACCACTCTTTTTTCTTCATTATTTGTCAGTGTCGCCATTTTTGCCTCTTTGGAAACATAGTCCACATTGACTAGAATATAATTATATCCATTAGAACTCACAACTGTTCCCATAAAATCAATGTCGCACATATCATAAAAATCTACCTCTAGCATAGTCTATATAATCATCTCTTCTTGCCTAGAAATCAATCCTTTCCACTGATATTGATCATAAGTTTTGACAAAATTATAAACGTCCTTGTGAATAGTGAGCCAGTAGTACCCACTTTGTAGAATATTCCAGGCTATTTGGTCTCCCACATGATGTTCTCCAATAAGATACGAATGACAAGTCTACAATATATTTAACATCTCTATCTCTAGTACACATCTTTAGATAATATTATCTAAACAAATCTAAACAAATAAGGCTCACACCAGAAGTACCTATTTACATCATGGAGGAACCTCTTTTGTTTCTAGAAATTTGAATCTTCCAAAATATTATTACTCACAAAGCAATTTGTGAATTCTATATACCAAGAAAAAAGGTAAAGAGTAGCTGCAAATGCCTATTCATCCAAGAATAAATCATTAATCTCCAACTCATTTGATATGCTCCCTTCATTCTCTAATCTAGATAGGTGGTCAGCCTCTTGATTCTCATAAATTTTTCAATCTTTGACACCAAAAGCGTATTGTTGTAGCAATAACACCCAACTGATTAACTAAGGATTGGTATCTTTCATTGCTATCAAGTACCAAAATGCCAAGTGATCTGTGTAGACCACAACCTTAGTTCCCTACAATGGGACTGCATTTATTTTTTAGGATTATTGCATATTGTGTGGTTAGTACTAACGTTGAGTTGCTAGGAGGAGAAAGCCTAGTTAGATAATTTATGTTGTTCTTGATAGCTAAGTTAAGGAGTTATGATTGAAGATATTGAGTCTTTTTAGTATGATTTTATTCTCATGGTTTGGGAAAAATATAAGTATAGAAGTGTGATCTTGGTAGGCTATGATGATGTGATTAGAGATGTAGATATGGTTGCAAATGAGAGTGTAAGTCTTTGATGATGATTATTGAAGCTAGGAATTAAGGATGGCATATGGATGGGTTGTTCAAGAATGAAGTTAGTAAGTTCGAAATTAGTTTATTCTTGTTAGTTTAGCATTTATGTGTAGATAATAGAATGATAAAATTACGGCTTGATCTTGAGAATATGTGGAGTATGCCTTTAGGGGCAATTTCCTTAAACTTATATGTGATTTTTAATGATAGGCTTGAATGTCATGTTGGGTGTAAGATGATAAATGCAGTATGCACTAGTGAATCCATATCAAGAGTTTTAAATTAGTCATTCATGTGGTAAGGCATGTGATGCTTAGGGTCCGAGCTCTAAGAAGATATAGAATATTGAACCTTGTGGTTTAGACTAGTATTGTGGTTTGTCATATTGTATCTTGTGATTTAGTGTTAGGCTTGATCATGGTGAGCGAACTTAGTTTAGTTTAGACCTTAGTAGAAAGATTTCACAGAGCCAATATTAGAATTATAAGTTGAATCAAATGAGTATGGAATTTAAGGGGAAGAGTATAGTTGAGAGAGAATTTGAGAAGTGATGCTAAGCTTGAAAGTAAGAAGTTGCATTGCCTACGGCCTAGCAATCCTATCCTAGTTTATGAGTTATATAATTATATTCCATGCTATAGAGTTATATCAATGTTGTAATTCCTTAGTCAAATGTCTTGTTTAGAGCATGCCCAAAATTCTTTGCTCCCTAATGTCAATAGAATTTCATAGGAAAGTGCTAAAGAAATACTCCATTTGAGTATGGGTAGTTAGTATGATCCAGTCCATATAGCCTGTAATCTAGTTTAGCAAGCAAGGAGATAAGCTTCTATGGATTCTTAATTTTCCAGCTAGTCTTACTATTCGCAGTCTTATTCGTATGTACATTACAATAGGCAATGTGTTTATGTCCAACTAAATTATGAATTCAGCTCAGTTCATGCATCAGTTTTAGTTTCAGATACTAAGTCATGATTCAGTTCATAAGTATCTTGTGTAGTATCACAGTCTCTTCCTAGTATTTTTATCAAATTATTATCATTCAGGGACGAACGATCCCAAGAGGGAGATGTTGTAATACCCAGATTTTTTATGTCATAAACCTCTTATCCTTTCTTGTTAGATCAGATCCAGTGTAAAGTAATGGTTACTCATAAGTTGACACTCTCGTTTCTATCTTAGCCATATAGTTATTTTTCTTGAGGATTCATGCACTTGCAGACAAGTTCAGTAGCTCATTATTCTGAGATCCAGTGATTCAGTTCTATCATTTACACATGATAGCTTGACGACTAATATTCCTTTGTCTTTCAGGTTAATTATCTATATTCGAGGACGAATGTTCCCAAGGGGGAGATAATGTAATACCCCGTATTTTAGTGCTAGAATTCTAACTGTCGTTCCTGCGCATCAAAGATCTATTCCAAGTGATTCTCACGTGAGTAAAAATTGTATGGTCATTATCCTAGTCTATGGAGTAGTCTAGAGGTGGAAAATGTTTATAGAAATGACATAGAACAAGGTTGAGCTAAGACCAATTGATTCATCCAAAGTTTCACATTCGATTCTACAAAGGTCAATTTCAAATGTGTATATCTATTAATATACATGGAATTTTTCATCCCAATACCTATCAAATTGTATATAATTTAATTATCTTTCCAACGATATCAATTTTTCAAATATCCGATACCCGGGCGAAGAGTTATGCCCATTTTCGTGAGAGGCAGTAAGGGTGTGCGATGGGCAATGCACCGTCCAATCAAATGTGTGCGATTGGGAGCGCGAGGCATACTTAAATGTCGGCCATAAGGTGTGCGACGCACACCTTAAGGTCTTCCATGGGTTGTGCATCGCATACCTCACTTCTAAGTGCCAAAAACACCCCTATATATGTCTATAACACGGGATTAAACTCCCATAACACCAAAATAAGTTTACTTTCTCTCAAAATCACCAAGAACATTCATTAGGGTTTCAACCTAAAAATTCAAATATCTCAAGATTCAACCATGAGTTTTCAATAATTCTTCGAGATTCGGAATCCCCATTCGAGGGCTACAAGAAACACTCATTATTTTCACGAATAGAGTCCCAAGGTCAAGAGTTCATTCAAAGTTTCAAGTTTAAGGTATGTGGGTTTTTTCAACAAGAACACCCTTTCGTTCTTGTGCCCAAATTGATATTTTCTTTATGAATATACATGATTTTACATGTTTCGATATGAATTTGAAGCATGAATTTATACCCTATATGGTTTTACATGAGACTATGATACTCTCTATGTTTTGAAAGTTGAATTGAATGAGAATGATGACATTTTTGTACATAAAGCTGAATTTTCCAGATTTTAAAGTAAGTTATATATATTTATGATGAAAAGCATAAATCTTGAGAAAATTTAATATGATTTTGATGTATGAGACCTTGAGTCCTAATTAGGATTGTACTTTGAGAAATTATGTGCTATAAGCACAGTGAGATTTGAATTCCAAAGAAAATTTTCTTTACCAAGATGTATGATTATAAAGCTGAAATTTTAAGTTTTAAGTGATTATTTTTGTGCTTATGTCATAAAGTATGAAACTTTGGAAGGTTTTATGTTGATATTGATGTATGGGTTTTTGGAACCCTATTTGAGATTATTATTTTGAGAAAATCATGTGTTATATACACCTTGTGTTTAAATATTTTGAGATAATAAAGAAGCTTTAACCTTTTGGTCGTAAAAAAGGTTGTTTTTGAAATCGAGATGAGAAAAGAAATCCACTTTTATTGATTTATTATGAAAGAGGTAGCATAATGGATCCCGTTGTGAATTATTATAATATTTATTTGTGGATTTTCTTTTAAAAAGATCTGAGCTAAGTCCGAGAGTAGTCTTTAGCACCGAGCAGGAGATATAGAAGGATTGGTACTTCCCTAAAACTACGTGCCCCCATAGGTTGCGAGCCTTAGCCTGATTTATATAGTGATCACTAGTGTTTGGATTGATGATTTAACGTCCTACTCCGATGGAAAGGATAGGACAGCTCTCCCCAATTTGGGTTAGACGTTGGACTCCATGTAGCTCATATGGTTTATGTCGATTGTAACAGACACCCAATGAGTGTGTGTGTATTCTCCTATCTAATATGAAAAGTCTTATTCTTCTATCTGAGATGAAAACATATTTGTTTGAAAGACTGAGTTTGAGAAAGTCATTGTTTTCAAAAGATTTAATGAACATACATTCCAAAGAGAATTCTTATGAGATTTGATTGCTTTGATGATTTGGAATTGATATGGAAGTGAATTGAGATTTATTATGATGACTCACATGTTTCACCCGATATATTTTAATCTCTTATGATTATAATGATTTTAATTTGAGCTAAGTGAGTCATTTATATCATCATGCATAATTATATAAACTGTGATGATATTAAGATATTATTTTATATATGCATTGCACCCCCATATGCTCGGTACGTTTCCATGGTACTGACCCACAACTTTGTATGTGGGCTACATTTTCTTGAAATGTAGGTACAAGGTATAGTGTACATCTTCAGATACAGTCAATTCACGATATTCAGTCAGCAGGTGATGAGTCCTTTTGATTCAAGGGCTTGAGTTAGTTATACAGTTTGAGAAGTGTTGTATTTTCTTCATTCATTCATATTGAGTTGGGATAGTCGGGATTCATGACCCAGCTACCTACAGTTAGTACTAGTAGAGGCTTCATAGACAGTCAGTAGAAGTTGATGTATTCCATTTCAGTTTTGGTTGTAAAAGCAGAGTTGTAATCTTGTAAATTCAGTTTTGTATCTATCATATTCAGAAAAGAGTTATTTTTCATAGATTTGTATAGATTTATACATTTTGTTCAGTTGCTTATGAGTTATGCCAGTAGAAGGGTTAGCTTGGGGTCACTTATGGTCCTAAGCACCGTGTGACGTCTCGAAACCCGATTTCAGGGCGTTACATGCACCTCAAGCCCACATTAATCAGAGGTCACCCCAAAAACCTATCATAATCATCACAACAATCACATAGGTCGGGTGAATCCCGACCGTATAATAAGGTAGAGAAAAACAGACTAAAAGTCATAACTTAAACATGTCAAAACACTTCATTATATTCATCAACTAACCAATACACCTAAGTGCACAGTCATCCACAATACCTCTATGCAAAGAAAAGTTTTGAAATGTATATGTCAGGACAAGACCCTGACAATAGCCAACCCAAGTAAAATGACTAAGTCTAAATATAGGAGACCAATGAACAATGTCTTCCGAAGAAAGAAAGCTCACCACTCTAAAGTCAATGCACGAACCGCTTCGATCACTTTATCACTGTGCTGGATGAGAAGATGATGATCTGTCCCCAATGTAGTATGGGGATATAGCATACGGAGACAGTTAGCATTTGGAATGCTAGAATGTAACTCAAGTATAAGGATAAAATAGCATCATCATTCAATAGCAAGCAATATATCATATTCAATCACATTCACAACCTTATCCATATATATAGACATATCACATGGTAATCAAGGGGATAAGATTTATCAATAATTTGGAAGCACTCATTCGTCATACATGCAATTGAGGACTCCATCCTTCCACACTTATAGATTCAAGCTTTTCTCATTATGCGTAGGACTATAACCATATTCATGTATCATCAAGTAAGGGACTCTAACAACATATACATCTATTTAAGTGAGGGATTATAACCACTCACATATATTCATTAAAGCAAGGGACTTTAACCACATGCTTATACATTTGTCAAGGGACTCTAACCTACTTCCACATTAGATAGGAGACTATAACCCCAAGCCAATTCATCATGCAAGGGACTTTAACCATGAACGATTTTATTAAGCAAGGGACTTTAACCTCAAGACATCCTGACTATCATTAGTTGATATTAGGACTCTAACCCTTTATCCATGCATCAACATAAATTCAGTTCTACACATATGGACTTTAACCCATTTAGCTAATTCAACATCATACATGACCACATGGTCCTTATGGGAGCCTTGATTGCTCAACCATTTCAATAGGACAATGAATTAATTAAACTTATCATACAATTCAAACTATGGTCCTCAAGACCTTTACAAGCCAATAATATTTCATTAGCAATTCTATACCATAATTTAGTCCCACACATAATTCACATTCATTTTCATGTTCAAGACTTTAACAGCTTTCTAATTGATTAAACCATTAAGGTCATCAATTCCACAATACATGGCTTAGTTTACCTTTAGAATACCATTTATCAATCATTCATACATATTGAGCCATTTACCTAGTTCAAAGCATCATCATCATGTAACTAGACATCTCACTTAGACATTTTCACTAAAAAACATTATGTATATGCCTTTACTGTAGTACCCCGTATTTTTGTGCTAGAATAACCGTCGTTCCTGCGCGTCTAAGCTCTAATCCAAGTGATTCTCATGTGAATACAAGTTGTATGATCATTATCCTAGTCTATGGAGTAGTTTATAGGTGGAAAATGTTTATAGCAATGACCTAGAACAAGGTTGAGCTAAGACCAATTGATTCATCCAAAGTTTGACATTCGATTCTACAAGGGTCAACTTCAAATGTGAATATCTCTTAATATACATGGAATTTTTCATCCCAAGACCTATCAAATTGTAGATAATTGAATTATTTTTGCAACAATATAATTTCGCAAAAATTCAATACTCGAGCGAAGAGTTATGCCTATTTTTGTGAGATGCAGTAAGGGTGTGCAATAGGCAATGCGCCACCCAATCAAATATGTGCAATTTGGAGTACGAGCCACACTTAAATGTCTTCCATAAGGTGTGTGACACACACCTTAAGGTATGCCATGGGTTGTGTGCTGCATACCTCACTTTCAAGTGCCAAAAACACCCCTATATATGTCTATAACACGGGATTAAACTCTACCAATATCAAAATAAGTTTACTTTTTCTCAAAATCACCAAGAATAACCTTTAGGGTTTCAACATAAAAACCCCAATAGCTAGAGGTTCAACCATGAGAATTCTAAAATTTTTACATATTCGGAATCCCCGTTACAAAGGCTACGAGTGACACCCAAAAGTTCGTGAATAGCATTACGTCATTCGGAAAGTCATTCGGGGTTTTTCCACAAGAACACCCTTTCGTTCTTGTGCCCAAAAATACTTTCTTTTACAAAGTTATGGATTTTATATGTTTTACTATGATTTTGAAGCATGAATTTATATCCTATATTGATTATCATTAGATTATGATGTTTTTGATATTTTAGAAGTGAAATTATATGAGAATGATGATATTTTGTGCCTTATGGCTAAATTTCCAGATTTTGAAGGAATTTATATATGTTTATGATGTAAAGCTTGAACCTTGATAAATTTTCATATGATGTTGAGACATGAGTTTTGAACTCTAATCGAGATTGTCGTTTTTTTTAGAAATCATGTGTTATAGACACTTTGTGTTTGAATGAATTGAGATGATAATGAAGCTTTGACCTTTTGGTCGTAAAAAGGGGTTGATTTGAACCTGAGATGAGAAAAGTAATCCACTTTTATTGATTATTATAAAAAGGGTAGCATGATGGCTCCCGTTGTGAATTGTTGAATTGCTTATTTATGGATTTTCTTTTGAAAAGATCTGAGCTAAGTCCCGGAGTAGTCTTTAGCACCGAGCAGGAGGTATAGCAGGATTGGTACTTCCCTAAAACTGCGTGACCCTGTAGGTTGTGATCCTGAGGCTGATTTATATAGATATCACTAGTGTTTGGATTGATGATTTAACGTCCTACTCCGATGGCAAGGATATGACAACTCTCCCCAACGTGGGTTAGACGTTGGACTCCATGCAGCTCATATGGTTTATGTCGATTGTAAAAGACACCCAATGAGTGTGTGTGTATTCTCCTATCTAATATGAAAGTCATATTCTTCTATCTGAGATGAAAACATATTTGTTTGAAAGACTGAGTTTGAGAAAGTCATTGTTTTCGAAAGATTTAGTGAACATACATTCCAAAGAGAATTCTTATGAGATTTGATTGCTTTGATGATTTGGAATAGAGATGGAAGTGAATTGAGATTTATTATGATTACTCACCCATTTCACCCGATATATTTTACTCTCTTATGATTATGATGATTTTAATTTGAGCTAAGTGATCATTTATATCAGCATACATAAATTTATAAACTGTGATGGTATTAAGATATTATTTTATATATGCATTGCACCCCCATATGCTCGGTATGTTTCCATAGTACTAACCCACATATTTGTATGTGGGATACATTTTCTCGGAATTTAGGTACAAAGTATAGTGTACATCTTCAGATCCAGTCATTTCACGGCATCCAGTCAGCAGGTGATGAGTCCTTTTGATTCAAGGGCTTGAGTTAGTTATACAGTTCGAGAAGTGTTGTATTTTCTTTATTCAGTCATATTGAGTTGGGTTAGTTGGGAGTCATGACCCAGCTACCTACAGTCAGTACTAGTAGAGGCTTCATAGACAGTCAGTAGAAGTTGATGTATTCCGTTTCAGTTTTGGTTGTAAAAGCAGAGTTGTAATCTTGTAAATTTAGTTTTGCATCTATCATATTCAGAAAAGAGTTATTTTCCATAGATTTTTATAGATTTATACTTTTTCTTCAGTTGCTTATGAGTTATGCCAGTAGAAGGGTCAGCTTGGGGTCACTTGTGATCCTAAGCACTGTGTGACGTCTTAGGACCCAATTTTGGGGCGTTACATTTACCAAGGCCAATTTCATGATAGAAATCATCAAGACTAGGGTTACTGAAGACCCACATATTAGACCTCTTACAACAAGCATCACGTGCGAAAACTACTATCAATAACATGAATAAACATAAGTCTAACTAAGAATCATCATTATTCATCATTAGGCAACAAAAACCTTTTCATTTGATTTCAAAACCACCATGTACACTTACTAATCCAACTGTGGAATGCACGGGTTTAGAGTTATTTAGAGATGATAAGAGATACATGCCTTAAACAAGATGAATCACCAAGAATATTGAATTCACTTTGCCTCTTGAAAGTCACCCTAGAAACCTTAGACTCCAATCTTCAAAAGATCAGTTTGAGAGAGTGTCTTAGGATGTTTGATTAATCCCAATGGATGTTTAGGAGTCTACACACACTTATATAGTGAGTGTTATTAGGGTTTTATACATGGGAAATAACCACAAGGCACTTAGTTAAAATATGGAAAATGACCTCGTCCAGGGGTACGACTCCCCCATATGACTCACTAAGGAATCGTACCCTAGGATACGAGTGGTACCCTGACTCATACCCTAGGCTCCTCCTAGGCGTTCTACACTAGTTAGGGTACGAGTGAAAACCCTTCAATTTTATCTAAAGGTTGCGACTCATGCCCTAATTGTATGCATAACTCATATAAAAAATAATCCACTTGAGTTGAGATTTCACTCCATACGATTTTGTTTTATACAACTCACATGGATTGGTTATGATTGAGGGGTGGTCATGTCGTATAAGAGGCAATATACAACTCTATCATGCTGGTCAAGATATGAGTGGGGGAAGGGGAGGAGGATACGACTCAATTAGCTAGTCGTACCCACCCAGTGACATCAAATGATGAATTTTTGTAAAGGGTCTAAAGTCAAGGTGTTTCAATTCTCCCCCACTTGAATAATTCATTCTCAAATGAGGGTTAAGGCAAACATAAAAACAAGTTAACACATCAATACACATCAAATCAACCTTTGCACAATGTTAAAGCATGCATTCAACAAGGAAACAATACACATCATGCTCATCATCAATCCATCATCATTTCATCTGCTTCGGGACTCAAACCCATTACTCATCAACTCTTACTCATTTCAAAACCTAGGGACTTCAACCCATCGACTTTTAAGGATATAAAAGAACTCAAAAAATTAGGGAATTTAACCCATAGTCTATCAAATACATGAATCAAATCAAAGTACTAGGGACTTAAACCCATAACAACAAGACATACATAATTTCAATACATAAGGATCTTGAACCCATAGTCTAACAAGACACAATCAATTCAACCTTGGGGACTTTAGCCTATTATCCAAATAAGAGAGAACTCAATTTCAAACATTAGGACTTCAACCTATTGTCTATCAAAGACATAAATCAAGTCAAGGTAATTAATACATACCTCCATCACAAGTTTAGGGAATGGTAAACAAATACGGATACTTGGACTTCATGTCCTATTCCCCTTCCCACGTAGCTTCTTCATACTTTTGGTTCTTACATAGAACCTTCATCGAAGCCACTTCTTTTGTTTGAAATCGGTGAACTTGATGATCCAAGATCCTCACCAGGATCTCCTCATAGTATAAAGAGTCCACAATACTGACATCATTCAAAGGAACAACAAATGAAGGATCACCCAAAAATTTACGTAACGTAGAGACATGGAAAATTGGGTGAATGGAGTTCATACCAAAAGGAAACTCAAACTCGTAGGCAATATTGCCAACCCTCTTCACAATTAAGTAGGGACCAACATACCGGGTACTAAGCTTGTCGATTTTACCAAACCACCTGACTACCTTCATGGTATACACTTTCAAGAATAACCAATCGATAATACCAAACTCTAAGTCCCTATGCCTCATATTCGTATAGCACTTTTGGCAACTTTGAGCGATTTTCAACCTATCACAAATCACCTTCACCTTATTTAAGACTTGATGAACCAGATCGAGGCCAAGAAACTTACCCTCGCCAACGTTGTATCACCCAATAAGATAGCAACATCTCCTACCATACAATGCATCAAAAGATGCCATACCAATACTAGAGTGGTAACTATTATTATAGGAGAACTCAATAAAAGGCAAGTGGTCATACCAACTACCTCAATAGTTAATCACACAAGCCCATAACAGATTATCCAAAGTTTGGATGGTCCTTTCTACTTGCCCATCTATTTGGGGGTGGAAAGTGGTACTAAGACACACTCTTGTCCCTAAACCATTTTGGAACATCTTACAAAAATGAGATGAAAATGGTGTACCATGATCCAAAATAATAGAGACCGGAGCACCGTGCAACTTCACGATCTCGGCATAATACAACTTAGTAAAATCTTGCCCCGAGAAATTTGTCCTCACGATCAAGAAGTGAGCGAACATGGTCATTCAATTAACAATGAGCCAACTGGAATCACATTCACTCCAAGATTTAGGAAGACCGGTAGCAAAATCCATATTAATTGCCTCCCACTTATATTTGCATGATGGAATTTCTTGATACCATCCCCCGAGCCTCATGTGCTCAACATTCACTTGTTGACACACCATACACTTGGCCACATAGCTAGTCATATCATGTTTCATATTACCCCACCAATAGAAATCTCTAAGATCATGATAAATCTTGGTGGAATCGGGATGTATAGCATACCGGGATACATGAGCCTCAACCATGACCCTTTCCCTCGATCCATCAACATCGGGAGCACATATTCTATTTTAGTATCTCAAGATACTATCACCACCAATCATAAAGTCCACAACTTTGTGTTTACCCATATTACTCTTGATCTTCATCAAGTCGGGGTCCAAAGCTTGCTTTTTCTTT
The DNA here is from genome assembly GCF_002878395.1 of Capsicum annuum. Classification (NCBI taxonomy): domain Eukaryota; kingdom Viridiplantae; phylum Streptophyta; class Magnoliopsida; order Solanales; family Solanaceae; genus Capsicum; species Capsicum annuum. Next base: position 49,054,469 of record NC_061116.1, read on the forward strand.
ATCTCAACAACAAAAGACTTAGATACCAAAAGCAAAAATAAACCACTGTCCTCGAAGTTTGCAAGTTGAACTCTAAGATTAGATAAATGATGAATGTATTTTACCAATTCCTACTTTTCCCTATCTATATGGGCAAAACTCCACATGGACAATCTACTAAGAGCCTCAATGACTATATTTGCCTTACCAAGACGGTAATGAAGACTTATACTATAGTCTTTCAATAGCTCAAGCAACTATCTTTTTGTGTGATTTAACTCCTTTTGAGTAAACACATATTGGAGGCTCTTATGATTTGTAAAGATGTCAACATAAACCCCATATAGGTAATGTCTCTAAGACCATTGCTAACAACTCTCGGTAATGGGTAGAGTAGTTCTTCTCATGAACTTTAAATTGTCTAGAGTCATAGGCCACCACCCTACCATGTTGCATCAACATGCAACCAATACTGACATGAGAATCATCATAATAAACCACAAAATGATCACTACCCTCGGGCAAGGTTTAAACCAGAGAAAAAGTCAATTTATCTTTCAAATTCTCAAAACTACACTTACACGCATCAGACCATAAGGACATGACCTTCTTGGGGTCAATTTAGTCAAGGGGCAGCTATAGTAGATAAAATCTACAAAAACCTAATATAGTAACTGGCTGGACCCAAGAAGATCCAAATATCGGTTGGAGTCGTAGGTCTAGGCCACTTCTTAACCACTGCGGCCTTTTTGATTTACCATGATTCCTTCACTAGAGATGACATGACCAAGAACATCTACGACTCTTAACCAAAAATCACACTTAGAGAACTTCGTATACAAATAATTATCCTTCAAAGTTAGCAATACGACACGGAGGTGATCTATATGATCTGGCTCACTCATAAAAGAAACTAAGATATCATCAATGAAGAGAATGAAAAACCTATCCATGGATGGAAGACCTTATTCATCAAGTTCATGAATGTCACCGGGGAATTAGTCAACCCAAAAGACGTGACAAGAAACTAATAGTGACCATACCCTGTTCTAAAGGCAGTCTTAGGGATATTTGCATCCCTAATATTAAGCTTATGATAACCCAATCTAAGATCAATCTTAGTGAAACACTTCATATCCTAAAGTTGATCAAACCAATCATCGATCCTAGAAAGAGCATATTTGTTCTTTATGATCACTTTGTTCAACTGATGATAATCAATGCACATATAAAGGGAACTATCCTTCTTGTGCTTGAATAACATAGGAACAGCCCATGGTGACACACTAGGGAAGATAAAAACTTTATCTAATAGGTCTTTCAATCGTTCCTTAAGCTCTTTTAGCTTCATTGGAGCTATTTTATAAAGAGGAATAAAAATTGAATGAGTGTTCGGAATAAGGTCAATCCCAAAATCAATTTCCCTATTAGGAGAAACACTTGGAAGATCATTGGGAAATACCTCGAGAAACTCATAAACCATGGGAACGAATTCTAGAGAAGGCTCTTCTGAGTTATAATCTTTAACTTGGACGAAATGATACAAACACCCTCTTGAAATACACTTTTGGGCCTCTAGATAAGAAATAAATCTTTTTGTAGGAACTAAGGAACCACCTTTCCATACATTGACCAGCTTATTAAAAAATTAAAACATGGCCCTGTAGGTCTAGAAATCTAAGGAAGCATAGCAAGAGTACAATCAATCCATCCCCAGAATGACATCAAAATCAACCATGTTCAACTCTATCAAGTCTACAAGAGTATCTCTACCACCAACCAATATCACACAACCCTTATAAAACCTTCCAACAACCTTAGGGTCTCCAATTGGGGTAGAAATAAAAAAGAGAACTGACAGACTCTTGGGACCACAATCAAGATGCACATCCATAGACGAGGTCATATAGGAAATATTAAACCTTATATTAAGTAGACAATACATATCATGGGAGAAAATATCAACATACCCATGACAATATTGGGAGATGACTCATAATCATAGCGAGTAGAAGTGTATACATGCAATTTCAGCCAACGCCGATGCTAGAAATAAAAGAAAAGGAAGACATAGAACCTTTTGGTTTGGGAGTAGATAGAGTAGAAATAGGATCCCTATTGGCGAAAGAAGCTGCTAGGGAGGGTGTAACACCCCGTATTTCCCTAGCATAATCTAAGTCCCAATACATGAGTATTCATAAATAAAATTTTCTAAATTCTTATTATTTTTCAATCTAAAACTTTCCATTGCGTAGGAAATTCATTTAGCTTTCCAACGATATAAAATTTGCCCAAATCTGATAACCGGGTAAAAAGTTATGGTGATTTTAAGTTTCAGTCGTTAAACATCATCATTTTAACCCTTAGAGCATCGCTGAGACAGTTCAAATGACAATTTTCAATTTCCAGTATGAATCCATGATGTTGGTGCATCGTGAAGTAGGCCAATTCTTAGTTTGGTAATTTCCAGTGGGCCTCCGTGATGGTGGCGCATCACGGAGGTGGCCAAATTGGCACTTTAAAGGGTTAACACGATAGCTCCATGTTGCGGTGTTTGTCCAGGTCCCATTTGTCCCTTTTCCAGTGGCTTGGCGTGATAGTGGCGCAGAGCGCCAAGGCTAAAAATTAGGATCTTCAGTTTTCAGCTTCTGTTTTTAAATTTGTTCAGGGGTATTTGGATCTTTTTTCATGGCCTTAATTAACCTAAAACACGAAATTTGAACCCTAAACACCCTGAGTAGTCATCATTATTTCAATTCCTTACATAATAAAAGATCCCCTTTTCAAGAAAAAGAAACCCTAGCTCTCTAATTCAAGGTCAATCCTCAAGAACTCACCCAGAACTTCAAGAAATTCACTATCCTAGGTATTTTAGATGTTCATCCGCGGATTCCTTTCATCCATGGAGCCCAAGTAACCCATTTTAATCACCAAGTTATAATACTTTCAAGTTATTATGATTTAAATTATGATTTCATCCATGAATCTCCATGTACGATTGATTTTATACCATACTACCATGAAATTATTGTTATTATACAATCCTCTATGTTTTAACATTATTACTTGTTGAATTAAACCATGAATTAATACTATTATGATGAATTCATGCTATTACTACAAGTTCCATGACATTCCTATGATTGTTTTAAACCATGAACTACAAGTGTTTGATAAAATGCCTACAGGAGTGATTTATTTAATAAAAACCTGCATGTTTTGATCTCAAAGTTTAAGTGTCATTTTTGTATTATTGTTTTGAGTCCTGGGGGCATTGAATACCCGAAATCCATAGTTTTTTACTTAGTCTAGTCTCAGTACATTATAGATTAATCTTCAGAACATACTATGAGCATTATCAGAATAATCAAATATCAGTCAGTTAAACTCAGAACAGTTTAGTATTTTAGTGTCTTTCAGTTGGGAGTAGGATTTAGCATTGAGCGAGTGTAGGGATGGAGAATTCTCCGTTAGATAGGTAGAGTCATTAGTAGTCCCTATACTCCAGAACTACATAGTTAGTGCAGGATATGAGAAGTTACCCATCAGATTAGGCTTGACTATCTCGTAGGGGTCACCCATCAGTTCATGCTTGACACCCTTAATCCTTTGGACATTATGTCAGTTTAGTGGATCTACACAGACATCATTAGTACCCGTGGCATGATATTAACACCCTTCCAACTTAGGTTATAGGCTGGACCTTGATTAGCTCAAATTTGGGAATGTTGGGTAGATGATACTTCCCACAGTATCAGATACAGTCTTAGTTACAGTCTTAGTTCTATTATACAGTGTTAGTGTTGTTTGACCAAAGCATACAAATTTTAGTTATTTCAGTTTATAGATTTTACCTAGTCCATGTTATATGCTTGGTCATGCATCCCCAATGTCTATAGATTTTCATATATTTTCAGTATTTATAGATTATCATGCATACTCGGTATTTATAGATTCTCCATATTTTCAGTACCGATAGATTTCATGCTCTCTATTCAGTACTCCATGCTTTACATGTATATCCAGTTAATTATTAGTACTGTTCATGAAATGATATATATTAGCCTACCTCATTTAGCATACCAGTACATTCAAAGTACTAATCACATACTTTTTCTTTTGCGCTATGATGTATTATATCATAGGTTTTGATGCTTTATTCCCAGCTCGCGATTATACATGTCTCAGTTAGTAGTTAGTTAGAGTTAACTAGGGCCTGTCCCATCAACTCATATTCATTCTGTCAGTTTTAGAGGTTTTTCAGACATTAGAGTCAATTATTCAGTATTCAGACATTACAGTTGGTTATCAAATTTATCATTATTTTATCAGATTCAGTCAATTATTTCTATAGACACATATTTTGGTTTTGAATTCAGTTATTAAAACCTTATGGCATGTCAGTATTCTTCTGTATTTATGATCATGTTATCAAGTACTCATTGATGGTACCAACTCATGGGTTAGCTTGTGGTCCCTTGGGACTGTAAGCACTGTGTGAAGCCCAGGGTGTACTATTGAGGCATTACAGAGGAGCACTAAAGATACATGTGCCCAACCCGACTACAATGGAAACATTTGTTTCTCCCCTTCTCACACTGACCATGATGACTCTGACCATAAAATCTACAAGAAGGGCGAGGTGGAGCCGATTGGGCACCACTAGCCTGAAATTGGGCACCCTATGCTCGAGACCCACCACAAAATAGAGTCTGACAATCACCCAAAAACTTTGGGTAAGGAGAGTAAACACTAGCCAAGGAGAAAGAACTCAAACTTCCCTTGCCTCTCACTAAGCTCAACTTGCTTCTTTTTATCTTCTTCTACTTATTACAAATAAACAATCAATGCGGAAATATCCATGTTCTCAATCAACAATGCCACCTTCCTCTCAAGGACTAACTCACAGGACAGTTATGAGACAAACTTATGCATTCTAGCCCTCATGCTAGAAACTATCTTGGCAGCATACCTTGACAATTGATGGGATTTCAAGGTATACTCTTATATGGACGTCCTCCCTTGATTTAAGTTCACCAAATCTTCCACTCTTTCCTTCCTCAAACCTTGAGGAAACAATCAGTCTAAGAAAGCCTCAGATAAATCCTCTCACATGGCAGATCTAACATCAACACCTCTAGACAACTCCCACCCCTCGTACCATTGGTACTCTACATCCTTTAACTGGTAGGATGCATACTCAACGACGTTAATCTCTAAAGCATGTATGATTCAAAAAATCTTCTCCATTTCATCAATAAATCCTTGAGGATCCTCCTCCACCTTTGTACCGGAGAACATAGGAGAGCTCAACCTTATAAATTATCCAATTCTTGCAGCCTCGAAAGAAATGGTAGCTGGAGCACCATGTGCAACTTGAGAAGCTACCAATTGATTCAAGAGGTTGATAGAGCGACAAAACTCGACATTAGTAGTATCTCTTTGAGGAGATGGAATAAAAGGGTTACTCTCATAGTCGGGGTTGGTGGGGACAGATGGGACCCCATAAAGAGGGTCAGATGCCATAGCCCTTGCCCGATTCCAAACTCCATAAGTTGGGTTGCTTCATCCATATGACCCTTAGAAGGGTTTGACTGAGTCTCATATCTCCTTGGAGGCATGATCTGAAAGGTAGAAAACTAAAATCAAAGGAATCCAAGACCTTAGACTCTATAGCTTGAGATAGAAACACAAGAAAGGGAAACATTTCCTAAAATTTCTCATAGATCCTCATTTATAAGTGTGGCGTACTTCACACCCATAAGAGAAACTCTACTCAACACGGTATTGTGGAAACCAAACTGACCATGAACCTTGTCTTTGATACCAACTTAACATGCCCCAAAATCGGGCCATGTCGTTGGGGAACCTCAAGCCTATATGACTCAGAGGTCTCCCCAAAAACCCATCACAATCATCATAACAATCATATAGATCGGATGAATCTCGACCATTTAATGAGATAGAAAAAAACAAAATAAAATTCATAACTTAAACAAGTCTAAACACTTTATTATGTTTTTCAACTAACCAATACACCAAGTCCACAATCATTCATAATACCTCTATACAAACTGAAGTTTAGAAATGTATATGTCGAGACAAGCCCACGTAAAAGCCAACCAAAGTCAAATGACTAAGTCTATAGATAGGAGACCAAGGATGAATATATTCCAAATAAAGGAAGCTCACCACTCCAAAGACAATGCATGAACTGCTTCAATCACCTAATCACTGTACAGGAAGAGAAGATGATGCTCCGACCACTAGGTCGCATGGGGACATAGTGTCTGGATATGTTTGGTGGTTGAAACTCTAGCATGTAACTCAAGAATAAGGATAAAATAACATAATCATTCAAAAACAAGCAATATATCATATTCAATGACATTTATAACCTTATCCATATATATATATATATAGAAATATCGTAAGGTAATTAAGGGGACAAGATTTATCAACACTTTGGAAGCACTTATTCATCATACATGTAATGGAAGACTCCAACCTTCCCTATTTATAGATTCAAGCATCTCTCATTAGACAAAGGACTCTAACCATATTCACATATCATTAATTAAGGGACTTTAACCATATACAAATTAATTTAGGTGAGGAACTAACCACTCACACACATTTGTTCAAGAAAGTGACTCTAACCACGTGCTCAAATATTTGGCAAGGGACTCTAAACTCATGCTCCATTAGATAGGTGACTCTAACCCCAAGCTAATTAATTTGGCGAGGCACTTCGACCTCATGAGATCTCATTATGCAAAGGACTTTACTTACAAATGATTTTATTTGGCAAGGGATTTTAACCTCAAGCCATCATGACTATCAATAGTCGACATTGGGACTCTAACCTTTTGTCAATTCATCCACATACATTCAATTCCATATATAAAGACTTTAACCTATTTAGCTAATTCAACATCATAGATGACCATATGGTCCTTATAGGAGTCTTCATTGCTCAACCATTTCAATAGGCCAATACCTTAATTCAACTCATTATACAATTCAAACTATGATCCTCAAGACCTTAAAAGCCAATCATAATTCATTTGCAATTCTATACCACAATTTAGGCCCAAACATAATTCACGTTCATTTTTATGTTAGGGACTTTAACCCTCTTCTTATTTATCAATCCATTACTATTATCAATTACACAATACATGGCTTAATTTACCTTCACAATAATATTTTCAAGCATTAATACATATTGGTCAATTGTCTTAGTTCAAAAAATCATCATCATGTAACTAGATATCTCACTTAGACATTTTCACAAACACATTGTGTACATGCCTTTACCAAGCAATTTTATGATAGAAATCATTAAGACTGGGGTTACATAAGAACCACATGTTAGACCCTATACAAAAAGCATTCACGTGTGTAAACTACCATCAATAACATGAATAAACATAAGTCGAAGTAAGAATCATCATTATTCATCATTAGGCAACAAAACCATTTTCATTTGATTTCAAAACAACTATGTACACTTACTAATCCAAGTGTGAAATACGTGGGTTTAGATTTATTTTGAGAGAGGAAGAGGTACATGCCTTAAACAAGATAAATCACTAAGAATATTGACTTCACTTTGCCTCTTGAAAGTCACCCTTTAATCCCTAGCCTCCAAAAAAATGAGCTTGAGAGAGTGTCTTTGGGAGTTTAATTTATCCCAATGGATGTTTAGGAGTTTACACACACTTATATAGTGTGTGGTATTAGGGTTTTAGATATAGGAAATGACTGCTGGGCCCTTAGTTAAAAGATGGAAAATGACCCCATCTAGGGGTAGGACTCCCCTATATGACTTACTAGAGAACCTTACCCCAGGGTACAAGTAGTACCCTAAATCATACCCTAGGCTCCTTATAGGACTTCTACATTGGTTAGGATAAGATTGGACACCCTTGAGTTATATCCAAAGGGTATGAATCATGCCCTAACCATATGCATAACTCGTATAAATAATAGTCAACTTGAGTTGAGCTTTACTCCAAACAATTTATTTAGGTTCGACTCATATGCATTGGCTATGATTGAGGGATTGTCATGTCATATAGGAGATAGTGTACTACCCTATAATGATGGTCAAGGTACAAGTGGGGGGATGGGAGGAGGATATTCCATTGGAAATATTAAATTTGTCATCTTCACCAATAGATCACATAGAATGCTCATTAGCCTCTTAATTGAAAAATCTGTCGTCAACAACTGCATAGACGTTGGTTTGGGAGTTCTCAAACACAATTATTAATAAATAGCGAACGATATCAGATTAATACTTGCTCCAAGATCACAAAGTGCTTTGTAAAAACTAAGGCACCGATTGTACATGGTATAGTGAATGCTTCTGGTTTGGATTCTTTTTGAACCAGTGATCTCATGGCCATGCACTATAGTGGTAAAGGTTATCTACTGGCTATTAGCTTTATGTTCTCTTCTTAGTAACCACTTTTTCATGAACTTTGAATATCTTAGTATTTTCTCCAAATCATCAACCAACATAACATTCACTAACAACTTTTTCAATATGGTCATGAACTTACTAAATTTTCCATCTTTTGCCTTTTTCTTCATCTGGTGCGGAAATGGAGAAGGATACCTAGGAATTTTTATTAGTGGTGTCTCCACCTCCTTTCTCTTTTTTTTTGAATCAACTAATTATCATCTTTCAATATAAAAAGTTGTTCCACAATGGATTTATTCTCACCAAATTTTCCAACTTTTCAAACTTAGTTGTTTCACCTTCTATCTCACCATTATTAACCATAACCTCATCTTCTAATACCACATAATCTACCTGTGAATGAACCACTGGATATGTCTCAAGCAATATTTTACCAATATTTATGGTAATAGATAGATATGTACCATTATTCCTTGAGTTCTGCATCATATCACTTGGCAACATTCCTCTTTTACTTTATTTGAAATGGTAGACAACTAATTCGTTTGGTGTCCCAATTGCTTAATAGGGATGTAATAGAAATCCACCAATTGGCTTACCGTTGATATGTGACTTCTTATCTCCTTGAAACCTGCAGTCAACTCCATCCTTTTTAGAAATTTATATATCATAGGTTTTATACATATTTTTTTGAATTATTAGCAATATTGTCACAGCTCCTAGGCAATACATACGACCTATTTTTGTTTCCATTACTTGTAATGACCCTCTAGGTCATTTCTATAATTTATATGTATTTACAATATTTTGAGCCATCCCATAGTAGCTACAGGTTATTTATGACTTACTAGAACTGTCGGTTTGGTTATTAGACGGTTCATTAGGATTTTAGGCTCAGCTTTAATTTTGAAGCTTTCACTATTTAGGATCTGGTGTCAGATCAACTCTCCTAGTAGATGGACTCAAATGAGAATTTTTGTAGTTTTATCAGCTGTGGAATGTTAATTTTAGGAAAGTGAGACCTTAATTTAGGTCCTAAGGATTCCAAACTCATTTTGGGCTATTCAACGGATTATGTGAAAATGGTACTAAAGGTGTGGGCCCTATATTTAGTCAAAACAATCTCAAAAAAGTTTTGACAGCTCCGTTTAGTCCAAAATATTGGATTTTGTATGGTAGCATAGTGTGATTGGCCACACGGGGTTTCGAACAAATCCTGGACACCTGATTAAAGTCCATTTTAGACTAAGAAAAACATAATGCATCAGGTTGTTGATGCATCGCTTAAGTGATAATTTGACTGCTTAAATGGTCTTTGGTTACGTGACATATAGTCTCATTAGTTACCTTTACCATTTGGTTAAGGGCCACTTAAGTGATTAATGTTTTCTTAAGAGAATATCGAATAAGTGTCCTAGACATTGCTTAAGAAATACCTAACCCACTATGTCAGATCACTTAAGCAATTAAGGAGTTTCTTAAGTGGTTTCCAATTACGAGGCTGGGTGATCGCTTAAGTGGCACATGGTGGATTTTTGTTCCTATTTTCTTCACACAGTTTCCACCATTTCTTTCACCATTGTAATACCAACTTGATGACTCAAAGAGAGAAAAAAGTGGGAAATCATCCATTAAAGCGAAGGTAAGCTATCCTTATGCTCCTTGGTCATTTTTCATGAATTTTCCCTTCAATTTCAATCTTAATTCATGGTAAATTCTTAGAAAATAGTTCTTAAATTCCAAACATTTAAGGGTTGATTTGATACCCAATTTATGCTCCATTTTTTTTAAACTTTTGAGCACATAATCCATGTCTTTTGAGACACCTCATGATAGATTCTATTTTTGGATTCCATTTGTTGGCCCCGCGTGCCTATTCTTGACTTGAATTTTAACCGGACCCTTAATATAGAAATATGGATCTATGTTATTCCTAATTGCATGTATATTATGTTTTGATGGTGTGGAATCATTTTATTAATCATGGAGCGCAGACGGATGATTTTTGGGCAATTTAAGGATTTGTAATTCGACATCGAGGTGCGATTATGTCTACTCTTCTTCTTGAGATAATGTATTATATATGTTGTATGTAAGATAAGGATGTTAGGATCTAATAATGGGTATACATCCGTGGATTTGCCTAATTTATGAGTTTGGGTGTATAATGGTGAATCAACCCTTAAGATAGAATACGTATTATGCTTCTAGGATCCTATTACCCTAGGTTTCTAGTATGTTAGGCATAGTTGAGGCTAATAACCATTTAGTATAAGGTTTACTACCTTACATGGTGGATTGTTATATGGTTATGGTAGTTATATATTATTGGGCCCGAGTCATGATTATGATATTAGTTGGATTCTAGAAACTGATTTGTCCTTGTAAAGGATGTGGCCATAGTTTATCAATGTTTTGAGGCTTGTAATAATGTTATTTAGATACAAGTGGTGTCTTGCATAGATTTTGTACATTTATGCTCACTTATTGGTGTTATTTTAACTAAAAATATGGTTTTGCTACTATTTTCTTAAAAAAGAATTTATTCCCACTTTTTACTTTAAAATGCATTTTTTCATAATGGGAATTGTACCACTTTAATAAATTTCTTTTAGATTTTGAGAATAAAAGTGATACTTTAGAGAATTGACTGAGATCATCCATAATTTTACTACTAATATTTACTTTGGTCAAGAGAGACTCCAACCTCTTCTACAATTTTATGGCAATTTAGCCGTGGAGATTACCCTGAGAAATGGATTTATAAAATTACACTCTTTTATCCATGGTTCAAATCTATTCATATATATATATATATATATTTACACATACACGTATCTCTCCAGTACTGGACAGAGTAGGTTGGTGATGATGATGAGTATTAGAAATTCTAGATCAGGACCAGGTCGGTGTATACAGGTGCTCCAAAAACCCTAGGGGCCCCTTCATCCGTGAGCTATCATGCTGGAGAAGAGAGGTCATCGTAGGTCCTTTCTTTGCAATCCATCGATATGGAAGAGGTTCATATACTAGGTTGCATTATGGTACTTGGTTCAATTATAGTTATTTGGGTTATTTTTTGCATTCATCCTTGCATATGCAATTGCGTATCATTAGTATGGTCCTATATCTATTAGCCTTATGGGGGTTATATAAGTTTAGCTGATGAGTATTACTTATGGTGCATTGTGTTTTGATCAAACCTTCTGAGTTATGGGGCTTGGTTTAGGTGTTGTTTGTCCAAGCTAGCCTATTATTGTATTATGTCATTATTATGGTTGGTTCGTGTCAAGTTGATTATCGGATTGGTATTGAGATTTGAGGTATGATTTTGATTTTTTTCGATTATTTTATTATGGATAGTTATCTCTTGTTTGTATGTATGGATTAGGGATCCTGATTATGTTAGATCTATTTCCTTCTATGATTAGGTGGACTTAAAATGCAAGTATGACTACTTTAGGTTGTACCTTTAGGAAAGCCTTGTTTTAGTACATATGTATGTATGTGTGTGTGTATATATATATATACATAGTTATGGTATTACCATATCTCTCTCTCTTCCTTTATTATTCATGTTGCATATCCTTTCCTTGGCCTTGTATACTACTATATATCCTTCTTCTGCTCTTTATTTGTATATTTTCAAGCGATATACTCTATAGTTCTAAGGTCCCCATGTATGGCTAGAGCAAGATAGTTAATCCTTGACACGAACCAAAATCGAGCCATGTCAAGTGGGCATATCAACCCTAACATGAGCCGGAGATTGCCCCATTAACCAAACCTAATAATCATATCAATCCATAAGTGTTAGATTAACTTCAAACATGTAATAAGATAGCGAAAACATGATTAATATCACAACTTAGACAATGTCTAAACATTTCATTTACATTAACATACTAACCGACATACCCAAGTCCACAGTCATCCACAAACCTTTACATATATCCGATGTTTGTATATATATCGGGACAAGCCCCCGACAATAGCAAAATACCAAACCTAAAAAAATATATGACATACATAAAGAGACTATTAAATCTATGCCTTCCGAAGAATGGAAGCTCACCACCTTAATGTCAACACATGAACTGCTCGAACACCTGTCACTGCGCAGGAAGAAAAGAGGAAGCTCTTGCCCTTATGTCGCGTAGAGACATAGCATATGGAGATGGTTAGTGGTTAGAACATAGCATGTAACTCAAGGATAAGGATAAAGTAAAGTCATTATTTAAAATCAAGTTAAATCATCCTATTCAACCATATTCATATTCATAGGCATGCATGTGTGTGTGTGTGTATATATATATTTATATATAACATGTTCATAACGTGACAAAGGAAAGGAAGACATAACAAACATCATTGATACATTTAATCATGAGTCACGAAGTGGAGGAATCTGACCTCCCACCCTTATAGATTAAAACATTTCATCTTAGGCAAGGGACTTGAACCACAAGCCATATCATTGGGCAAGGGACTTGAACCAAAAGCCTTTTCATTATGCAAGGGACTTGAACCGAAAACCATTTCATTAGGCAAGGGACTTGAACAACAAGCCATTGCATTTGGCAAGGGGCTTGAACCACAAGCTATTTCATTGGGGAAGGGACTTTAACCACAAGCCATTTCATTAGGAAAGAGACTTTAACTACAAGCCATTTAATTAGGCGGGGGACTTGAACCACAAGCCATTTCATTGGGAATGGGACTTGAACCACAAGCCATTTAATTAGGAAAGGGACTTGAAAAACAAACTATTTCATTCGGCAAGGGACTTTAACCACAAGCTATTTCATTGGGCAAGGTACTTGAACCATAAGCCATTTCATCAACATTCATTAACTTCAACACTTACGGACACTAGCCCATTTAACCAACCGATCTCTATACATGACCACGAGGTATTCATGGAACCTTTTATCAATCAAACACGTTAACAAGACTATGCCTTAATTCAATTCTTTATTCAATTCAAGTTATGGTCATCGAGACCCTTACAAACCCTTGATTCCTCAATAACAATCTTATACCACACTTTAGTTCAAACATAGTTCAGTTTCATAGTTAGGGACTTTGCTCCATTTTAACCATCAAACCAATAAGGTCATACATTAAACAATCACATGGCTAAAAATGCCTCTATAATAGAATTTACCAACCACCCGCACTTATTGGGCCATTGCCCTAGTTCAAACATTACCAACATGTGACTAGTGATTTTCTTAGACATTTTCACAAATACCTTATGGGAATGCCTTTAGCAAGGCCAAAATCAAAGTACAAATCATCATTATCAGGGTTTCTCCAGACACATTAGTTAAACCACAAATAATTAGTTCCCACATATACAAATCACTATCAATATCATGTAGAAAAACAAGTCTAAGAAAGAGCAAACATTATTCATCATTAGGTAACAAAACCATTATAATTAATTTAAAAATCATAATTTACAATTATTAACCCATGTTTAAAATACATGGTTTTTAAGTTATTTAACAAAGGAGAGAGTCACCTACCTTAAACAAGATGATCAACCAAGAAATTTGACTCCTCTTTGCCTCTAGATGAACACCCTTGAAACCCTAGCCTCTAATCTTTTTGAAGAACTGTAAAATATGTTTTTGGAATGTTTTGATCTTCCAAAATGAATGTTTAGGAGGCCATAAGACATTAGATAGTGAGGAGATTTACGGGTTTTGCATGGAAAATGACCATAAATTTCTTAGCTAAAAGCTGGAAATTGAACCCGTATAAGGGTACGACTCATTAACCAAACCCTAACTCATACCCTACGCTTCACCAAGGACCCATACACTGTCCAAGGTATGATTACACTTCAGTTGACTCATATCCACAGGTACGGTAGGTACTCTAACCCATACACAAAATCCATATCCAAAACAGTCAACTCAAGATCAAGTTTAACCCTCTATACGACTAGGTAAGATACGACCTGTACTCTAACATACAACTATGGAGAGGTTACACTGTATCTTAGATAGTATGCTAGCAATCAAGACTACTCAACATATAAGAGGGGAGGGTAGAAGGGTACGACTCGTACACTAGTGTACGAGTGGCATGCCTAAATCGTATCTTGGTTAGATGCTCAATTCAAGATATTTTTCTAAGAGTCCAAAACCTAGATATTTCAATTGTCCCCTACTTGGATCATTTGTACTCGAATGACGGGTAAGGCAAGCATAAACACAAGTTAACAGATTATTACACATCCAACCACCCATTTTTACAAGTTACAAAACAAGGCACACAATGAGGATACAACATACATCATGATCATTATCAACCAATCGATCACTCAATTGACCTTGGGACTTGAAGCCATTGTCTAGGAAAGACATAAATCAAAGTGAACAGGTTAACAGATACCTCAATCACGATTTTTTAAAAGAGAAAAAAATGTGGATACTTGGAATTCATGTCTTCTATCACCTCCCAAGTAGATTCCTCCGATTTTTGGTTCCTCCATTGAACCTTTACCGAAGAAACCTCTTTCATTCACAACCAGCCAACTTGCCAATCTAAGATCCTTATCGAGACCTCCTCATAGGAAAAAGAGTTCAAAATACCAACATCTTCTAAGGAAACAGGCAATGAAGGATCACCCACACATTTTTGCAACATAGCCATGGAAAATTGAGTTAATGGAGTTCAAGCTCAAAGGTAATACAACTCATAGGCAATATTGCCAACCCTTTTTGAAATCAAGTAGGACCAACATACTAGGGACTAATCTTCCCCTTTTTACTGAATCATATTACTCCCTTCATAGGAGATACCTTCCATAATAACCAATCACCAACATTGAACTCTAAATCCCTACGCCTCACATTCGTATAGACTTTTGATAACTTTGAGTGGTTTTCAATCTATTACAAATCACCTTTACCTTATCTAAGGATTGGGGAACTAAATCAGGGCAAAGAATCTTACCCTCACCAACTTCATACTATCCAATAGGAGAACGACATATCCTATAATATAATGCTTCAAAAGGCGCCATACCAATTCTTGAACGGCAAATATTGTTATATTTAAATTCAATGTAAGGCAAGTAGTCATACCAACTACCACCGTAATCAATCACATAAGCACACAACATATCTTCCAATGTTTGGATGGTTTTCTCTGCTTGTCCATCTTCTTGTGGGTGGAAAGCGGTACTAAGGGGAAAAATAGTTCCCAAACCTTTTTGGAATGACTTCCAAAAGTGAGATAAAAATGGAGTACCATGATCCAAAATGATAGAAACCGGAGCACCATCAAATTTCATAATCTCCACAAGATACATCTTAGCATAATCCTCCGCCTAATAATTTGTCCTCATCGGCAAGAAGTGAGAACGTGGTCATTCTATCCACTATGATCCAAATAGAATCATATTGATTTTAAGAATGGGGAAGAGCAGTAACAAAAACCATATTAGTCACCTCCCACTTTCATTCGGGCAATGCAATTTCTTGGTACAAGACTCCGGGCCTCATGTGCTCAACATTCACTTGTTGACACACCATACACTTGGACACATAACTAGCCATATAATATTTCATATAATTCCACCGGTAGAACTCCCTAATATCATGATACATCTTTGTAGAACTGGGATGAATGTCATAAAAGGATCCATGTGGCTCGACCATAATCCTTTCCCACAATCCATTGACGTCGGGAACTTATAGCCTACCTTGGTGCCTCAAGATTCCATTACAATCAATCACAAAGTAAATAATATTTTGTTGACCCACATTACCCTTAATCTTCATCAAATTAGGATCCAATATTTTCTTTTCCTTTCTCTCAACAACAAGAGATGATTGCAATACTGAGTGCACAATTACACCACCATTCTTGGAGTCTGCGAGATAAACTCAAAGATTAGAAAAATGGTAAATGTACTTCACTAATTCCCTCTTATCCTCATCCACATAGGCTAAACTCCCCATAGACAATCTTCTAAGAGCATCAGTGACTACATTAGCATTTACTGAGTAAGCATTTACTGGAGACTCTTATTATCAGAAAAGATGCCAACGTGAACTCTATAGAGATAATGTCACCAAATTTTCAAAGAAGAAACCATGGCTAACAATTCCAAGTCATGAGTAGGGTAGTTCTTCTAATGAACTTTTAATTGACTAAAAGCATAGGCCACCACCCTACCATGTTGCATCAATATACAAATAAGCCCAATGCGAGAAGTATTACAATAAATTACGAAACTATCATTTCCCTTGGACAAGGTCAAAACTGAAGCCGAAGTAAATTTGTTTTTCAATTTCTCTAAACTACCCTCACACGCATCCGATCATAAGAACTTGACCTTCTTTTGGGTTAACTAGTAAATGCGGCATCTATAGTTAAAAAATTCTCTACAAATCTTCCATAGTAATCGACTAGACCTAAGAAACTCTAAATATCAGTTAGATTCATAGGTCTAGGCCACTTCTTAACTGCCGCAACCTTTTGAGGATCTACCATTCCCTTCACTAGAGATAGAATGACCAAGGAAAGTCATAATCTTCAACAAAAACTCATACTTAGAGAACTTGGCATACAAATGATAATCCTTCAAAGTTTGTAACATGGCACAGAGTTGATCAACATAATCCACCTCACTCATAGAATATACTAAGATATCATTGATGAAGACAATGACAAACAAGTCCATGAAAGGATGAAAGACCCTGTTCATCAAATCCATGAATGCTACTGGGCATTGATTAATCAAAAAAACATGAATAGAAACTTGTAGTGACCATACAAAGTTCTAAAGGCGGTCTTAGGGATGTGCACCTCCTTAATCTTAAGTTGATGATTACCCAACCTATGATCAATCTTAGAAAAACACTTTGAACCTTGAAGTTGATCAAGCGAATTGTCGATTCTAGGAAGAGAACATTTATTCTTTATGGTTACTTTGTTTAACTTATGATAATCAATGCATATAAAAAGGGAACCATCCTTCTTACGCACAAACAACATGGGAGTACCCTAGGGAGACATACTCGGATGGATAAAACCTTTACCAAAGAGATCCTTCAATTTCTGCTTAAGCTCTTTTAGCTCCATCGGAGACATTCTATAAGAAGGGATATAAATCAGATGAGTGTCCAGAATAAGATCAATCCCACAATCTATTTCCCTATTGGGAGGAATACTGGGGAGATAATTAGGGAAAGCCTTGGAAAACTCATTAAGCATGGGAACGGAATCTAGAGAAGAACCTTTTGAGTTAGAATCTTTAACTCAGACCAAATGATACAAACACCCCTTTGAGATCAACTTTTGGGCGTTACGGTATCAAGTGAACTTCTCCTTAGGCACTAAATAACCCTCTTCCCATACAATTAATATCTCATTAGGAAATTTAAGCATGAGAAAATGGGTCTAAAAATCTATGGAAGCATAAAACGAATGTAACCAATCCATTCCTAGAATAATATCAAAATCAACCCTGTCCAATTCTATCAGGTCTATAAGAGTTTCTCTACCACTAACAGATACTACATACCTCCTATAGACCCTTTTAACAACCATAGAGCCTCTTACCAAGGTAGAAACATAAAAAGGAATTGACAGACTCTCGGGACCAAAGCTAAGATGCACAACCACAAACAGGGTCACATAGTAAAGAGTAAACCATAGACAAGCAAAGAATACACATCATGAGAGAAAAGTTTCAATATACTTGTGACAATATCAGGAGATGTCTCAGAATTCTAGGAAGTAGAAAGTGCATACAAATGATTTCGTCTAGTGCTGGCACCAAAAATAGAAATTAAAGCAGAAATAGCACCCTTCAGTGCAGGGGTAGATGAGGTAGCAATAAAGGCCCTATTGGACCAATAAGCCACTAAAGAGGGGCCCTAATCTAACAACATCTAAAACCTTTGCTTCTCCTCTTCTCACACTAACCACGATGATAATAACCACATAATCTACAAGGAGGCATGATGGAGCTGACAGAGCCCCACTAGTCTGAGATTGGGCACCCAGGGCATGGAAATCACCACTAAACTAAGACTGATAATTACTCAACATCTTTGAGTAAAGAGAAATAATCAAGGAGAAAGAACCCTAACTCCACCACTTCTTTCTTGGCCACTTGCAACTATCCCTACCACTTTACTCAGAAGGTCTAAATTTCTTTCATTTCCTTTTACTAAACTCAACTTGTTTCTTTTTCTCTTCCTCTACTTATTGCATATACACAACCAACCTAGGGATGTCCATGTATTTGATCAACAAGATCACCTTGCTCTCAAGTATCAACTCATGGGATAAACTCAAAGCGAACTTATGCATTCTATCCCTCATGCTAGAATCTATTTTGAGAGCATACTTAGACAACTGATGGACTTTCAAGGCGTAATCCTTAATAGAAATCCTCCCTTGTTTCAAGTTCATATACTCTTCTGCTTTCACTTTTCTCAATCTCAATGAAAGAAGCTATCCAAAAAGGCCTTAAAGAAATCCTCGCACACGACAGAACTAGCATCCAAACCTTTATATAGTTTATACCCTTCATACCATTGGTACGTTACATCCTTCAATTGGTAGAAATCAAACTTAGCAGACTAAAACTTTGAAGTATGCATGATCCAAAAGATCTTTTCTATTTTATCAATGAAGCTTTGAGGATCCTAGTCAACCTTGGTACCTGTGAAAATAGGAGGGTTCAACCTCTTAAATTGGCCAACTCTTGTGAACTCAGAAGAAACAGTAACTAAATTACCACACTTTGATTTAGAGGCTACCAATTGAGTTAAGAGGTTGATAAAGCGATGAAATTCACCATTAGTAGTATCCCCTTAAGGTAATAGAATAGAAGGGTCACTCTCATAGTCGAGGTTGGTGGGTATAGGTGGGACCCCAGAAATATTTTAATATAATACCTCGATTTGCTAAACTAAAATGCTACACGGTGCTCATGACTCTAAAGGATCACAAGCTAACCTATGACTGATATCTATACCTGTACACTGAATAAAATACTAAATAATGTGGAAAACATACACTATAAGGCCATAAGGTTAAATATTGAACATAACATGGATGAGATAATATTTGTGGAGTAATACAATACCCAAAACAAAACTATAAACACTTAAGTCTGAAACATAATAGTCTGCATCTAGTCTGAAAGCCTCTACTGTCTGAATAATCTAAATAAGAAGTTGATGGGACATGTCCCCAACTAACTCAAACTAATAACTAATCAATGAAATAGTGGAGAAATAATCATGTCCTTAAATAATGAGGACTCACTTCTATTCTGACTACTGAGACTGGAATCTACTGTTGATCTGGAACTCGTGTCTCTAAACCCATGGTGTAACACAAAAAGAAAGCACCATAGTGCAAATACATCAATACAATAGAATATACTGAGTATACATGTGAGGTAGGCTAATCAAGGGTTACTATGCATGAATAATGCTAGGTGACTGTCTAACATGCATGCGAGAATGCATATATAATACATAACTGTAACTAACACTGTGATATCATGATTAATGAATCTGAATACTGATGACAAGACATACTAAAAACTGATATATCTTATAGCATAAATAGTTGTATTTGAATGTAACTGATAGCATGGGTGACTGTATCTGACAGTCCTGAATCTGACTACTGATGACATGACATACTAAAAACTGATATATCTTATAGCATAAATAATTGTATCTGAATGTAACTTATAACATGGGTGACTGTATCTGACAGTCTTGAATCTAATGGAACTATTTGAGTTCCTCACTATATCTGAGTCGACTATATCTGACAGTCTTGAATTAGAAGAACTATCTGAGTTCTTTTACTGAAATTGGTAATGAAACTGTGGGAGGTAGTATTTAACCGACATGGCCCTGATATGCTATTATGGTTGAGTTAGGGTCTAATCTGTAGCTCCAATTGGAAGGGTGTCAATACCGTGCCACTGGTAAGGAAAAGCTGTGGGTGACCTTTATCTAATAGTGTCCATAAAAGAGAACGGTAGGGCCTTTATCTGACAGTGCTTATCCAGCTCATCAATCCTCATCGGACAGTGTTGATGTCTCAACCTATTCTGGCTACATAGTTCTAGAATGTAAGGATAACTTATAAGGATCACACCCTCATCTGATAGTGTGTGTCTCCATATTTGGGTTCACTCGGTGTTAATTTCTACTCCCATCTGAATGGACACTGAACATAATTTACTGAACTGAACATGCGTTAAGTTACTAAGTTCTATTAACTGATGAAATACTACTAATATCTAACAACTCACTGACTTATGAGATCATGGAGATTTTTTTAGTCATAAGACTATCTGATGTCTAAGGATTCATAGCTTGACAGAGAGTATCGTGAAAACATGACATGGCTCTAGGTACATAACTAATATTTTGGGTACAAGTACCCCTAGGACTCGATGGAAGGAAACTGACAAAGCAGGACTTACTTGAATACATAATAATCCTTAAATACATTTACTGAAGCATTTCATCAAACATGTGATAGGCATAAGCTTGTATGTACATGGGGATTTCATGATATCATGCTTATTAGACACTTTCCCTTCTCTAGGCATTAAACCAAACACATAGTAGGTATGGAATGTGTAAACAACATCATCCAACAATTAACTATCGTGATTCAATTCCAATTTAATCATTTAAGGGTTTAGTCCTAGGGCTTCATAAATCTATACCGATACAAATCAACCCATAGGGAATTCAACACTAATTCATGGAATACAATTCAATTACTCATATCAACATGAACAAAAGCATCCAAATCTTGAAATTCATAAGAAAATCCATAACTTGAATTCAGATAAGGTATTCTTGGGCGTCATATATGAAAGGAGTCCATGAATGAACACTATGCATACCTTAGTTTGTGATTTCGTGAAAATTGATGGTGAAACCTTCTTGAAATTGAATCATCTATAAAAACCCTAGCTTGTTCTTTAGATAAACTTAAGAAAAGAGAGTGTATTTTATGTGAAAAATGGCTGAATCACATGTTAAAGGGCATAAATAGGGGTGGGAAATTGACCCTATTAACCCTAGACGCATCTTATAATTTTAGTAAAAAATTTCCCAAATTGAATCCATAGCGCAACGCGATGCTATCACGCCGTGTCACTAGAATTGGACAATTGGGAAATTGAGGGATGGCGTGATGCGGAGCCAACACGTTGCCCCTTCTTTCGTGTCCTGGAACTTTGGCGCGATGCGAGGGAAACCTCGCTGAGACACTAGAAAAAGGACAATTCTAAATTTGAGTGCTGGTGAGAAGTACCATAATCGCAGACACCTACTGGAAATTACCAAATGCCATTTTATCTTGTGGCGCACCGCGCCACTGACTAATATGGCGCTGTTTTATGATGGGAACTTAAAATAGTCATAACTTCTTACCCGATTATCGGATTTAAGAGAATCATATATCGATGGAAAGCTTATTGAATTTTCCACATGACATAAAGTGAAAATATTAAAAATTCCTCATGGAATAATCATCATTCAATTTTGATGCTAATACTAGACATTCTCGGGACAAAATTTGCTAGAAATCTTCAGGGTATTACAGTTAAATACTGTAGCCCTAGCCTGGGTCTAAACCCTAGAATTTGGATGATCTCCTTCCATAGGTCCCTCAGTCGATGTAGAAGGGTTTACCTGAGTAGTAGATCTCCTTGGAGGCAAGATCTAAATAATAAGCAAATAGAAATCAAATGATTCCAAGACCTGAGACATTATATCTTGAGATTAAAACACAAGAAAGGTAAATATTCCTAAATTTATCATGACCACTTTCTTATAAGAGTGGCGCACTTTGCACCCATAAAAGAGACACTACCGGACATGACTTTGTGGACACCTAACTGACCATGAACCTAGGATCTAATACCAACTTAATACGACTCAGAATTGGGCTATGTTGTGTGGGAATAACAAGCCCAACATGAGTAGGAGATCACCCTGTTAACCCAACCTAACCATCTTATCAATCAAAAAGTGTTGGATGAACTTCTAACATGTAACAAGTTAGTGAAAGCACGACTAATATCACAAATTAGAAAATTTCCAAACATTTAATTTACATCAACATACTAACCAACATACCTAATTCCATATTCATCTACAAACCTCTACATAAATCCTATGTCTATATATATATCGAATAAGCCCCTGATAATAGCAAATTCATAATGGAAGCTCAGCACCTCAAAGTCAACACACGAACTACCTGAACACCTATCACTGTGTTGAAAGGGAAGAAAAAGCTCCAAACCCTATATAGCGTAGAGACATAGCATTGGAAGATGGTTAATGGTTAGAACTCTAGCATATAACTTAAGGATAAGGAAAAAATAAAGTCATCATTCAAAGTCAAGTCAAATCATCCTACTCAACCCCATTAATATTCATGGGCATGAATGTATATATATAAATATATATCATATTCATAATGTTCCAAATAAAAACAAGACTTAGCAAGCATCGTTGTTGAATTTAATCATGAGTCACAAAATAGAGGACTCTGACCTCCCACCCTTATAGATTATCTTAGGCAAGGGACTTAAACCATAAGACATTTCATTGGGCAAGGGAATTGAACCACAAGCCTTTTCATTGGGCAGGGGACTTTAACCATAAGCCATTTTATTAGGAAAGGGACTTGAACCACAAGACATTTTATTGGGCAATCAACTTAAACCATAAGCCATTTCATTGGTCTAGGGACTTAAACCAGAAGCCATTTTATTAGGTAAGGGAATTGAACCACAAGCCATTTAATTGGGCAAGGGACATGAACTACAAGCCATTTTAATAGGCAAAACACTTGAACTGCAAGCCATTTTATTAGGCAAGAGAGTTGAACCTCAACCCATCTTATCAATATTCATTTACTTCACCACTTAGGTATACTAGCCTATTTAACCAACCCATCACCATATATGACCATGAGGTCTTCATGGAACCATTTATCAATCAAACACTATAACAAGAATATTCCTTAATTCAATTCATTATTTAGTTAAAGTTATGGTCATCGAGACGTTTACAAACCTTTCATTCCTTATTAACAATCTTATACCACACTTTTATTCAAACACACTTCAATTTCATGTTTAGGGACTTTAACTCCTTTTTAACAATCAAACCAACAAGGTCATACATTAAATAATTAAATATCTAAAAATGCCTTTACAATACCATTTACCAACCGCTCACACTTATTGGACAATTTCCCTAGTTCAAACATTACCAATATATGACTAAACATTTCTCTTAGACATTTTCACAAACACCTTGAGGGCATGCCTTAACCAAGGAAAAAATCAAAGTAGAAATCATCATTATTAGGATTTCTCAAGACACATTTGTTAAACCACAAACAACTAGTTCTAACGTGTAAAAATCACCACTAATATCATGCAAAAATACATGTCTAAGCAAGTGAAAACATTACTTATCATTAGGAAATAAAACCCTTATCATTCATTTTAAAATCATCATTTAAAATTATAAATCCATGTTTAAAATACATAATTTTACGTTATTTAACAAGGAAGATAATCATATGCCTTAAACAAGATGATCCACCAAGAAACTTGGCTTCTCTTTGCCTCTAGATGAACACCCTTGAAACCTTAGCCTCCAATCTTGTTGAAGAAGTGTAAAATATATTTTTGGAATGTTTTGATATTCCAAAATAAATGTTTAGGAGGCCACAATACATTATATAGTGAGGGTTTTAGGGTGTAAAATTACCATAAATCCCTTAGAAAAAAGCTAGAAAGTCAACTTATTTGAGGTACAACTCATTAACCAAACTATACCTTAGGGAATGAATGGTGCCCTAAATTATACTCTAGGCTTCACCAATGACCCATACACTGCCCAAGGTATGAATAAAATTCGCTTGACTAATATCCAAGGTTATGATTGGTACCCTAACCCGTACACATAAACCATACCCAAAACAGTCCACTCTAGATAAAGTTCAACACTTTATACGACTAGGTAGGATACCACTAGTACCCTAACATATGACCATAGAGAATTTAAGTCATATATTATATAGTATTCTTGCAATCAAAACTATTCAACATACAAGAGGGGAGGGTAGAAGGGTATGACTCATACACTAGTATATGAGTGGCAGGCCTAAATTATATCTTGGTAACAATGGTCAATTAAAGATATTTTTCTCAAATTCCAAAACCTAGGTGTTTCATTGAATCCTTAGCTTTTTTATGTTAGTTCCTTCTTATTGGGTTGTAGTTTACATCTGTTCTAGTATGTTATTTATATTTGCATTATCTTTGGAGCTTAATCAGTGATTGCTTATTGAGTATTATACATTGGTACTCATCTATACTTCTACAGTATGTTGATCATAGTATGGGCTATTAACTTTATTGTGTGTGCTGTATGGAGCAGCTATGGTTTGGAGACTTAAGGTAACCTCCTGGCCTTTGGAGTATTTCTATTCTATCTCTTATGTACTAGACTAATCTCTATATCATATTTAAGATGTGTTGTATGAGCTTATTAATTTAGTACTTTATTTTATAGTATTATTTTACTAGAAACTCTTGCACTTATTCTGCTAGGTTTTGAGACTATTTATCAATTTTAGCCTTATTCTACATATATTTTATTTTCTCCCTTTATTTCTCTTGGTATTCCATTACTAGCGATTCCAGTCTGCGTGTTGTCTAACCTACTAGTGGGTTATAGTAGGTGCCATCATGACTTAAGAAGTAGAGTTGTAACCAGCTGGTATTATAGCCTAAGTTTACCAATATATTAGTATAAGAGCTTTGTGTCTAGTTGAGTCCTACAGATTGATGTGAAGACATCCATAACCTATCTTCTAGAGGCTATAGGGCATTCTTCAAAAATTCTATTCTTAGCTCTTTATCATGTTTCCATATTTTCATGAGCCTCAAGCATATTCTTTGACTTTATTCTCTCCCAGATGGGTGATGCGAGGATGTCGATAGATGCAAATATGACTTTGACATGCATTCCTAGAGCTTCAGCACAATATCAGACTAGAGAGTCTGATATATATATCAAATATCTTCAGCATCAGCCAGAGGACTTAGCTCTTACCTAAGCTCTGATAGAGTTTGTGACTACTTTATTCTTTCATGATTCTGCTTTGGGGATCCCAAGTATTTTTATGGATACCTCATAGCCAAGGATGGCATCCTATTTATCGAGTAGTTCTCAAACTAGAGTTAGATTTGTTGGTGTTCATTAGTGTTCCTTATTAGTTTTAGAGTACGAGATTAGGTTTCTTAAGTTTTCCAGGCATATTCCTATGCTATATCCTTCAGAGCATGCGATGGTTCATAGGTTTGTTAGAGGATTAGAATTCCTACTCTATTTGGCATTGGAGCACTTGATACAAACTGGCTCTTTCTTCTCTAAGGTTGTTGATCATGCAATGTCCACAAAGAGAGCATGTATTGAGACTTTCGATAGTATAAATAAGAGTCTATGTCATTAGTAAAATTCTATTGGTATTTCATCTAGGAGTGAAGATCCTCCTAATAGAGGTAAACTTTGCTTGTAGCCTATCGATTCTACACAGATAGCATCTGCGACTATGGGCGGCTTTAACATTAGTCATGATAGTCTTAGGGGAAAGATTTCTTATTGATCCTTATGGAGTATTTGGTATGGGTATTTAGGTCATGATGGCTATTCTGGATTAGGATGGTCGGCATGTCGATGTATCTCTAGAACTTACCATGATTGTAGTGAGATTGGTCATTAGTCTAGAGAGTTCCCCAAATGTGAGTTGGTTACTCAAACACAGTTAACATATGTTCCCTGCCAACCTAGGGCTTCATAGTTATGTTATGATTGTAAGAAGAATGGTAATTTCTGTAGGGAGTGCCCTCCGTATCAGTTGGTTAGCCAGTTGGGGTCAGCTTATATTTCTCAATAGATTAGGGCTTTAGGGATTTGCCATGACTGCAGAAAGATCACTCACTGGTCCAGGGAGTGTCCCCATGTTAGGATTATTAGTCACTCATCTCATTCAGATAAGTATCATGGTATTATGGCACCTTGAATTAGAGATAGTGCGCTTAGCGCCTCAATTGATGATTCAGATGCTCAGTCAAAGTTTTGACCCATTCAAATTCATACTCCTTCGAGCATGTCAGGCATGTGACTTTGGATTCTACCACAATAGGTGTGCTTGTATTTCCTACCTTTACCTTTTTTCATTTGAGTGTATTAAGGTTCTCATACCCATAAATGATTTTATGTTATGGTAGACTTATATATTATTGTGTGCCTTGGTATAGACTTCAAAATTATAGAGTGAATCAGTTTTGATATTTCTTGGGGGTTTAGTATTTGGGTTCAATTCCGATTTTCCTTTGCATAATGGACTTCTTATGGCATTATAGTGGTACTCAGTGCCAATTTTATTTTTTCTACTGCCTACTTGTTATAGTGATGTCTATATTACTATTGTTATTTTTATTATTGTCATTATTTGTTGTTTATCGATCCTCACTTGATAGATGAATGGCTAGACTAGCATTATGTAGTTAAAACTCTTTTTCTAGCTATTCTTATTCATAGCTTTGGAAGCTAGCTTGGATGGATAATTTATCTCGTATAGCAGGGTAAGGTTGGACATTTCCCCTTTTGTTGGGTATGATAGATTGGTTGTGGAGTGGATTATAGTAGTAAGGGTAAGTTGACCTTCCATGGTTCTGTTATGGTTCTTATGTTGGTAATTGGGTTATGTAGCCCATTTTTTAGGTTGACCAATTTTGGGTCCATTATTTTGATTTGATTAGTTCATCACCTATAGTGGGTTTGATGTTAATGTTGAGAGGTCTTGTATTTTCCTTTTAGGTTTTTTGGGTCTATTTCCTGGTGATA
This sequence comes from Capsicum annuum, assembly GCF_002878395.1. Taxonomy (NCBI): domain Eukaryota; kingdom Viridiplantae; phylum Streptophyta; class Magnoliopsida; order Solanales; family Solanaceae; genus Capsicum; species Capsicum annuum. Next base: position 49,081,838 of record NC_061116.1, read on the forward strand.
ACTTTGATTTTAGTATTGGTGCAGAGTTTGGGTACTTCGTCATTGTCGTGATATAGTTTTGGTTCTAGTAAAGTCAAGAAATTTGGATATAGATAACCTTTCCTATGACGACTTCTTAAGTTGGTGAATTGAGTATTCATTCTGGAGGTAGAGCATTAGATCGACCAATTTTTTGCTAAGGTTGCATTTCTTTGAGTTGATAAAGATTTGTCTATTAGGAGTATAGTTTATGGCCTTGGTGAGTTCTCAATCATGCTTGTTTTTTCATGCCATCCAATAGATATGGAGTTATTTGTTAATATTTTCAATCGGTTATGTATCATCCATTGTGATTTTATTCTTCAGCTGTGTTTTGATTTTAGTTTTGGCATGATCCATTTGGATTTGTTTGATTTGGTTAAATAGGTCAATTGGGTATTTGGCCTTAGATCAGGCTCGTTAGCTCAGTTTTGGATTTGACGCCTTAGAATAGTAGTTTGGACATTATGATGGATTTGGGTGTAGATGCCCATCCATCTTCAAGTGTGGTTTGGGTAGCGGAGATCGAGCGGATCATCCTTGGTGTCAAGATTTCAGTGGGAAGTTGTAGATCTTGTGTCACGACCCGAACTGAGGCCTGTCCATAATGGGTATCTCAAGTCCCATGTGGACCAGAGATCAGCCCTTTCTCTTAACCTAGTCATCTCAGCAACCTCAAGTGTCGGATGAATTCCAAACATATAACAAGATAGCTAAGAATAAGACTAATAACAACTCATGATAAGTCTATACATACCACCGGCAACCGAATAATCGTCCGCTGCCAAACGTCCAACAAAAACAATGCATCCAAGTACACAGTAATCCAACAAAGGCTCTATAAATCTGAAGTCAATAAAATGCCAGGACATGTCCCTGATAATAGCAAAAAACGTAGTCCAAACCAAGTCTAAGACATAAGCAATAAGGACCATGAAATGATACTTTCCGAAGTATGGAATCTCATCACTCCAATGTCAACTCACGAAGGACTCAAACACCTGATTACTACACAAAAAAGGTAGAAGAAGTTCCAGTACCTGCATCCTATGGGGATATAGCGTTCGGAGGCGGTTAGCAATTGGAGCGCTAGCATGTGACTCAGGGATAAAGGAATAAAATATTGTCATCATTAAAAACAAAGTCAAATAATCATATGCAATCACATACGTACATACACATACATATACATACATATATATATATATATGTACCATTCTAGGATAAGGAGTAAGGCTTAGCATGAAGTTTGTAAACCTTAATGGGGGTTGGATATCATAACCGTAGTAAAACAAGGCACCCACGAGCTATATGGGCCAAACTCTCCCTCAGCTGAAAGTGCCCCATTGTATGTAGCCACACGAACCATAGAATATCCATATCAGTTTAAGCCTTTATGGGGGAATCAAACCTCCCGGTATAATCAAGGTGACTTAAGCACCAATGTATACAATATGGGGGACTCGAACCTCACATTTATATATCCATTCGGGGGACTCGTACCTCCCAGTCATATAAATACCTGCACCGACTAGCATGTTTTCCAGTGTTAGTCCTTTGGACTCCACTTTCCCAACTCGACTACACATCCTGCTTTAAATCCTAAATTAAAATAGACATTTCACATACACATCCATTAATCAAATTACTTACCAAAGGCATCTTGTTGGTATCGGCATACCTACCCCACTTGCAAGAGTTCAACACACCATAGCCATTATTAATCAACTTTGGGATTCAAACCCATTCAGACAATTATACCACCAAGCTCATGATTCAAATCAATTTATGGAACAAGGCCTTCATGAAACTCTTTACCAATCAACAACATTAATAGGCCAATGCATTAGTTCAAAACACAATTCATATGTGACAAGATTCTTCTCATTGACATTTTAACAAACAGGTTGAGGGTATACCATAACTAAACCATTATTCAAGCCAAAAAACATAAAGTTAGGGTTAAAGATGACCCCTTAGTTTAAATAACAATTCCAAAGCACCCACATGTGCAAAACCATTATCAAAATATATATGGTAATTATTTAAGACATGAGAAAACAATATTCAACATTGTGCATTCAAACCCTCAACCAAGGTTTTCAAAACCACCATTAATGATTCATAAACTATATTCAAAACACATGATTTTTTTGAGCTAACAATAAATGATTAGTCACATGTCTGAGTTACGAAGATTCACAGAGAGATTTTGATCTTTGTACCTCTAGATGACCACCTTGAAGAAACCCTTGCCCAATCTTTCTTAAGAAGTTTTAGAGAGAGTTTAGAGAGTGTTTGATCTTCTAAAGTGTAGAATAAATGCCCAATAAGTGGTATAAGATGTGGGGTCTTAAGGGCTTAGGGTGGGAAATATCTAAACTACCCAAAGCTTATAAGTTGTAAGAACCTCATAGGTGGGTACGATTGGACCCTCCAACTCATCACCAAAACTTATGAGTAGTATCCTCAAGTCATCAAAAGATCAGAAAGTTAGACACCATATTCTGTCCAAGATACGACTCCCTGCCCTTACTCATCAAAACACCATATGACTAGTACCATCAAGTTGTAGCCAAGGCTAAACATCAAGGGCTAAACAGTGGACAACGTTGGATTAGCCATGTCCTCTTATCATATCACCATACGACTCATATGGTGCCTCTCATAACTAGCGCAAAATTTCATCCAACAACACACTGACGAACATACAACCAGGGTCCCTAGATCCATTACCACACCATATGACATATGGTATGAGTCGTATGATAAACAGGAGGTTCAAGACTCTAGGATTTTTCAAAGGCCAAAGTTCGAGGTGTTTTAGTCTCCCCCAATTAGGATCATTTGTCCTCGAATGATGGGACAAGGCAATACAAGCATGATTTAGACACTACACGTCTACACTCTTACCTTTAACCAAGTTAGAATACAAAGATGCCAAGGAAATCAATCTTTTCTTTAACAAAGTTAGAAAACAAAGATGCTGAGATCAATACATACCTCAAGCACGAATTCTCGAAATCAAGAATAGGAATAGATACTTGGACTTCGTGTTCTTCTTGGCTTCCCAGGTAGCTTTCTCAAACTTTTTGTTCCGCCATAGAACCTTTACCAAAGCCACGTCTTTCGTTCATAATCGATGAACTTTCCAATCCAAGATCCTCACCAGGACCTCATCATATAACAAGGAATCCGAAATACCAAGTTTCTCCAAGGTAACAACCAATGAAGGATCACCCATGCATTTCCACATCATGGACACATTGAATACCAGATGAATAGAACTCATTCTAGAGGGTAAAACCAACTCCTATGCAATGCTACCAACACCTCTCAAAACCAAGTATGGGAAGACATACCAGGGACTAAGCTACCCCTTTTTTCCAAACCGCATCACTTCCTTCATGGGAGATACCTTTAAGAACACCCAATCTCCAACCTCAAATTCCAAGTCCCATCGCCTCATATCCACATAGGACTTTTGGAAACTTGAGCCAAATTTGAGCCAAGCATTTTCGCTTCTTTTTA